>NW_023495274.1:282500-396337 GCF_904425465.1 Colossoma macropomum | reverse complement strand
TTTCTTCTTCATTTTACTTAATACATAGCTTTGCTTGCTTTTAATTTTTCAAAATTTTCAAAACGTTTGTCCATATCATCATAATATTAAATGCCAATTAAATCCCAAATTCTCCAATGTGGAACCTCAGACTCACTATATACTATGACTTTATATTTTCTCTTGCTTTATAACTTTTCCTAATTAGTATTTCACAAGCATAACAATACTAACAATCTAACTAAATATCAATTTTAGCCTGAGAGCTGTTTGAAATCGGCCAGTTTAGCCTGATTGATCAGAGTCTGATCACCTAGTGGCGATATCACTGTCTTGCTGTGAGGCTTGTAAGAAATCTTTACAAAAACGTGAATGACAGTTTTGCGTAAATGAATCCTATAACCATCATTATGAATAGTACTAACCGACAGATCTGGACATGTTCCTAGTGTACCAAACATATCACGCTCAAATGGCATCATCTACCTGGACACTTACCTACCTCTCTTTCACAATTGACCTCAGCATTGCCTGTACTCACCGTCATCTGCCCTGCACTGACTTTGTCCTGTAAGACACAGGTGCATCACACTCTGAAATCGAGAAGTAAGACCGAGAAACTTAATAAATTTTGAGCATTATATTTTCCTTCTCTAAGCTTCCCTGTCTATATACCTGATCAGCGTCAAATTCATGCACATATGTAGGGGAACAAATATAAAAGTCTTGCATCCTTTGGTTGCATAGCGCCTTACTCTTTTAAAAAACCTTTCAGACAGATACAGGAAGCCTCCAGCGTTGGTCACAGACCTGAAAGCTGAGTCGGACTTGATTACCAAATATAGGACTCATCACGTTAGCAGCAGCTCCATCACATTCAGGCTACAGGAGATTCAAAATATCACAGATAAACATTCAGATAAATCGCAAACAAGAATATCATTATCAAAAACTGACAGTACAAAGAATTTCAGACAATGTTTATATCAGTGTCTGCTACTTCAAATATAACCATACACGAAGATCCCGCTGTTATAAAATGAGAGTGGTGTAAACATGACATACCAATCTTAATATGAATACAAAATTGCATATTACACCACTTAATGAGGATTATTATGACGAGGACAACCTGCTCTATAGAGAACACAAATAGACCATATATTCTCTGTGTGCTCACTGCTCTGCAGGGGCTCAGCCCGACTTGACTAGACGCTGCGTCACACCACTATACTAAACCATGACAGTGTGATGTGAACCAATACCAACCTTACAGACTCGTGTACAAGAGAGAAGCTATGTAGCAAATCTCATGTCAGATGCGTAATCGACATTGCTCATGAGGGCATTCCAAAACTGTAATCAGAAATAAAGCCTACATATGGCCTGTAAGTCTATGCTATAGTGTAATGTTCTCGCTAGACGTGAGTCCCACGATGAGCAGACCCGACAGTGATGGCGTAACCAAAATCAACTTACAGACTAACGTATACAAGAGTGAAACTATTACAAATTCAGATTCAGCATGCTGAATGACATGCGCTATAGCAGGCATTTAAACATGTAAATTCAGAAAGCAAAAGTCTATCATATTGTCCCTATCGAGTCTACTAGCATATGCCGTGGAAGTTCTATTTAGACGTGGTCCTCCCACTATACTAACCTGAGACAGTCGTAGTGTAACCAAAATCATCTTACAGACTTGTGTACACACACAGAAAATGGCTATTACAAATTACATTTCAGACAAACCCGCAAGAGAAAAAATAGGAAACCATTGCTCATGAGGCGCATTTAACTGTAATTCAGAAAGTCTACATATAGTCCTGTGAGTCTACTGGCTATGCGTGGAGTTCGAAGTTCAGTTACGTGGTCCCCTCTATGGAAATACCATGACATGCGTGTGGTAACCAAAATCAATCTTTAGAAGCCTTGTGTACAAAGACGGAAACTAAACAACAAATTCATTCAGACGTCTGAAAGACATAGCTTCATGAGGAGCATTTAACTGTATACCTTCAGAAATAACGTCTACGTACTACTGTCCTGCATAAGTCTACTAGCCATGTGAAGTTCTAATTAGAGACGTGCAGTCCCACTAGAAGACTGACAGTCCATGTGTGTGTAACAAATATCAATCTTAGAAGCCTTAGTGTACAAGAGGAAACTATTACAATTCATTTCAGACGTTAGAAAGACATATGACTCATGAGAGCAATTTAAACTGTTATTCACGCAAATAAAGTCTACCTATGACCTATCGAGTCTACTGAGTATGTGGAACGTCCTATTTAGCACGTAGAGTCCCCACTATCACTAACCTGACAGTTCTCTCTTGTGTGCTATACAAAATCAACTTACAGACTCAGGTGCCCTACAAAAAGGAAACCACTAACAAATCATTCAATCTGCTGAATAAGCATGCATCATGCGGGCATATTAACTGTATTCAGAAATAAGTCTACATATTGTCCAGTAAGCTACTACGCGTATGAAGATGTACGTTCTACTTATATAGACGTGGTCCCCACTAAGAGGAAGACCGCAAAGATGTAACAAATATCAACCTAAACACTTGTTCAAAAACAGAGAACTATCTCAAATACATTTCAGACGCGGAATGACATCTGCTCATGAGCAGGACATATTAAACATATATATCAGAAATAAAGTCCTACATAGTTGCTCCAGTACGTACTGCTAGCTATAGTGAGAAGAAGTTTAACTATGGACGTAATGGTCACCCACTATAGGAAGACCTGACAGTGAGTGTAACAAAATCATCTACAGACTATACGTGTACAAAAAGGAGGCAAACTATTACAGAAATTCATTTAGACGCTTCGCACATAGACATGCTTCATAGAGGCATTTAAACTAGCTAATTCAGAAATAATAGTCTATATATGGCCCTGTAAGCTGCTACTGCCATAAGTGTAAGGTACTACTTAGACGACGATGGTACCCACATATGGCACGACCCGACAGTGTGTGTAACCAATATCAACCTTAAACACTTGATTAAAAACAGGAAACTATCGACCAGTTCATATGAGACCCTGCATGCAAGTGACCATTAGTCACGAAGGCTAACCTACACTGTGCTCAGAAACGTTGTACTATAAGGTGTCTATGCATGTGTACTGCTTTAGTGAAGTCTCTACCTAAATGTACGCGTCTTCTACGCTAAATCTGACAGTGAATGTAACTAAAACCATTACAAACATTTCTATCCTGAGAGTGGTCCCCAAAATGCAAAAGCCTGAGAGCATGCGTTGTGAAACTACATACCATCCTTAAGGCCTCACTTAAAACAATTCAACTCTCACAAATTGTATATCACACAACAAATGAAATCAGTTCTGAAGTACTTACAATTAACAAATTAGCTGCATCAACTACATAGTAGCTATCAATCACTATATAGCAATAATAAATATACTTTAAGCCAGAGAAGATTCCAGAGTTGCAGTCACAGCAGACTGAAGCTTTAGAGTTCAACCACATCCATCATGTTAGCAGAAGTCCTCCCCCCCCCCCCCCATTCAAATATAAAAACTAATATATAATTAATTCAAAAAATATCTAATTTATGATTATGACACAATATCATACTATGGAAAAATGATACCCACAATCGACAGAATACATATAAACATTCAAATACTAAATTTAATATCATAATAAATTATTAATGTTACATAAATCAACATTCGCACTCAATTATTTAATGAATTACACAATAAAACATATACAAATTCATAAATAAATACAATACATCATATACAATAATTCATGGATGGCTTAAGCGGCATTTCCAAATCAATCAGTTTTTAACAGTTAGAATTAATGAGCATTTATCAGCAAAAGAACGAGGCAGCTGTCCCAGCTACACACCACATAGTGGTACATCGTACTGCAAATGTCAGTCTACACACATCACAACTACTTAATAGGTACAATAACTATACACCAAAAATGTCATATATACTGGCTAGTGAAAGTGAGTCACTTCGTACTAAGTTTAAAGAACATCTTCTGAACAACTAATACATGTGTAAACCCAGGCAGCCTAATACATGCTGTAATGCAAGTACGTCTACACTTGTTTAAAATAAACCTTTATGGTCAGAAGAGGCAAGCTCCAGTGTTAAGGTCAGCAGGACCTAAAGTGAGTGGCTTGCGATCAACGATCTCGTACATCACATGTTAGTAGTGTCTCCTATCACAGGCAGGCTAAAGGGATTTCAAATATCACAGTTAAACATTTCAATGAACCTCACATAGTGTAAAGTGTTAATTACATCAATCTTAATATGAATCAAAAATTCATATTATAAACTAAGAGGACAAACTGCTCTTGAGAACACAGACCATATTCTTCTGTGTGTTCACTGCTCTGGTGGCTCAGGTTGACTATAGCGCAACGTGCTCACTATACTAAACCTGACAGTGTGTGTAACCAGTACCAACCTTACAGACTGATGCACAAAGAGAAAACTATTACAAATTAATTTCAGATGTTGAATGACACTGCTTGTGAGGTCATTTAAACTGTTATTCAGAAATAAAGTCTACATCTTGTCCTGTGGATGCTCTACTGCTATAGTGGAAGGTTCTACTTAGATGTGGTCACCCACCATGCAGACCTGACAGTGTGGCAACAATATCAACCTTACAGACTCATGTAAAAGAGGAAAATTATGCAAATCATTTCAGACGTGAATAACATTGCTCATGAGGTCATTTAAACTGTAATTCAGAAATAAAGGTCTACTATATTAAGTCCAGTAAGATCTGCTGCTTTTTGGCTGCTATCAGTGGAAGGTCTTTATACATCTGGACGCTGAGGTCCCCTCTAGGAGACCATGACAGTGGATGTATACCAAAATTAATACTACAGATTTGTAGTACAAAAGGAACTATTACAAATTCATTTCAGACGCTCGAATGACATTGCTCATGAGGCATATTAAACTGAAGCGATATCAGAAATAAAGCTACATATTGCTCCTCATGCAGTCTAATCTGCTCATGGTGGACACGTAACTATTAGACGTGAAGCCCCCACTCATGCTAAACCTGGAGCAGTAGTGTGCAGAAATCAAACTTACAGACTCGTGTAGCTAAAGAGAGACACCATACAACATCATATTCAGTCGCTGAATAACATGCATTATGAAGCATCTTAACTGCCTAATCATGAAATAAAGTCTACATATTGTCCAGTAAGTCTGTCGGCTAACATAGTGGAAGGTTTACTTGGACCGTGGTCCCTCTATGGAAGACCTGACAGTGTGCTGTAACAAAAATCAACCTTACTGACTCGTGTACAAAGAGCGAACACTATTATAAATTCATTTACAGACACTGAATGACATTGCTCATGAGGGCATTTAAACTGTAATTCAGAAATAAAGTCTATATATGGATCTGTAGGTCTACTGCTATAGTGTAGGTTCTACGTAGACGTGCGTCCCCACTATTGCAGATCCCCGACAGTGTGTGTAACCAATATCAACCTTAAAACACATGTTTACAAAACAGGCGAAGAAACTACTCACCAGTGTCATATGAGACCCAGACTTTGAAAAAGACATTAGTCACAAGGATAACTCACACTCGCTTGTTCAGAATGTAGTGTCCTATAAGTTGTCTCGGTATAAGTCTACTGCTTTAGTGGAAGTCTCTACCTAAATGTGGTCCCCTACGCTAAATCTATGACAGTGAATGGTAACTAAACACATATCAAACATTTCTATCCTGATGAGGTCCGTCCAAATGCACAAACCTGAGAGCATCGTGTAACTAATACCATCACCTAAGCCTCACTTAAAAACAATAAACTCTCACAAATTTCATATCACACACCAAATGAAATCAGTTCTGAAGTACTTCAATAATCAACCTATAATTAGCTGCATAACTACCAAGTAGTTCAACTCACTATATGCAAATAATCTTAATATCTTATTAAGCCAGAAGTTCGTATCCAGATGTTAGACAGATCACAAGGAGACCTTGAGCATTTTACAGGTCAACCACATCCATACATGTTAGCAGAGTCCTCACTATGGAGGCTACTAGGTGCATTTCAAAGACGTTAACATTGAGATTAATGAGCATTTAATGCAAAAGAACGCAGCCTGTCCCCAGGCTACACCACATGGTGTACACTGTACTGCAAATGTCAGATCTACACATCACACTACTTAACATAGGACAATAACTTACGCACACCAAAAATGTCATATTACTTGAGCGATAGTAAAGTGATCATCTTGTAACTCAATAGTTTTAAAGAAACAATCTTAACTGAATCAACTAATACATGTGTAAAAACCAATGCAGTAATAACATAGCATGTACTGCAAGTACGTCTACACTATGTTTAAAATACCTTGAAGGTCAGCACGAAGCGAAACTCCAGTGTTGTCAGAGGACAAAGGTGAGTGGCTATGCATCGTTTGTTCCAACGTCGATCAAACTCATGTTAGCAGTGATACCTCGACAGGTCAGGCTAAAGGGATTTCAATATCACAGTTAAACAGCCTTCAATGCAAACCTCACATCGATGTAAAGTGTAATTACATCAATCAAAATTCATAATATATAAACTTAAGAATGACAAACTGCTCTTGAGAAACAATAGACCATATATTCTTCTGTGTGTTCACTGCTCTGTGCGTTCAGGTTGACTAGAGCTAGTAGCTCACTATACTAAACCTGACAGTGTGATGCTAACCAGTACCAACCTTACAGACTGAATCGCACAAGATGGAAAACTATTACAGTAATTAATTTGCAGATGTTGAATGACACTGCTTGTAACGCGTCATTTAAACTGTTATTCAGAATAGTCTACATATTGTCCTGGTGAGTCTCTTAGCTGCTATAGTGGAAGTTCTAACTTAGATTGTGGTCCCCACTATGGAAGACCTGACAGTGTGTGCACACAATAATCAACTTACAGCACTTGTTGCTACAAAGAGGAATTATTGCCAATTCATTCAGACTGTGGAATGACATTTACTCATGAGGGAAGTCATTAAACTGTATTCAGAAATAAGTCTACATCACTTGTCCTCTCCCGACCAAATAGTGTGTCTACTGCTAAGAGCGGAAGCGTCTACTTAGACGTGGCTCCCCACTGATGCCAGACCGACTAGTGTGCTAGTAACCAATATCACCACCGTAAGCACCGTAGCCTGTTAAAAACAGGAAACTATTACCAGTTCATATGAGACTCTGCAGATGACGTAGTCCTAGGTAACCTCACGACGGTAGTTCTAAGAAATGTGTCTATAGTTGTCCTGGATGTCCTACTAGCTATTAGTAGACATTTCTACCTAATAGTAGGTCCCCACTACAGTTAAATCTGACAGTGATGATGTAGCTCATAAAACCATTCAAACATCTATCCTGAGAGAAGAGCATCCCCAAAACGCAAAACATCAGAGAGCATGTGTAACTAATACACTCACCAAAAGCCTCACTTAAAAACAATGCACACTCACACAATCTAATATCACACACACAAATCGAAATCAGTCCTGAAGTAACGTCAATAGACCTAATTAGCTGCATAACTACCAAGGTAGTTCATCACTATATGCATATAAAACCCTTTAAAATAACCTTTAGCCAGAAGAAGTGTTCCAGAGTGTCACAGGACTTGACGCTGAGCGCTTGATATCAACCACAGTCCATCATGTATAGCAGAGTCCTCACATGCTAAGCTACAGGGATTTCAAATATCACAGTTAACATTTAGAATTGAGGAGCATTTCATGCAAAAGAAACGACGCTGTCCCAGGCTACACCACATAGTGTACATGTACTGCAAATGTCAGTCTAACACATCACAACTGTCACAACTAACTAATGTTTTAAGTGAGGCTTTAGGGATGGTATTAGTTACACATGCTCTCAGGTCTCGCATTGTGGGGACCCTTTCAGGATAGAAACGTGAATGGTTTGGGTTACACCATGTCAGGTTTAGCATAGTGGGGAACACGTCTAAGTAGAACCTTCCACTATAGCAGTAGACTCGCAGGAAAAATATAGTCAACATTTCTGAAACAACAGTGTAGGATAACCTTATGATTAATGTCATTCAGAGTCTCATATGAACTGGTAATAGTTCCTGTTGTTTAAAGTGTTTAAGGTTGATATTGTTACACACACTGTCAGGTCTGCCGTAGTGGGACCACGGTACTAAGTAGAACCTTCCACTATAGCAGTAGACTCACAGGACAATATGTAGACTTTATTTCTGAATTACAGTTTAAATGCCCTCAGGAGTAATGTCATTCAACATCTGAAATTAATTTGTAATGCCCGTTTCCTCTTTGTACACTTGTTCCTAATTGGCTTGGTTTAACCACATCCATCATGTTAGCAGTGCCCTCACATCAACGCTAAAGGGATTTCAAATATCACAGTTAAACATTTCAATAAATCTCAACACAAGTAGATCATTATTTAAAATGCAGTACACAATTTCACACGTTTTATCAGATGTTGCTGACTTCAAGTTAACCAGACATGGATTCACCATTTTATAGAAACAGTGTAAATGACATCAATCTTAACATGAATATCATATTACACCCTTAATGGGATGTAATTATGAGAGACAAACTGCTGTTGAAAACAATAGACCATACATTCTTCTGTGTGTTTCACTGCTCTGCTGTTCAGGTGGCTAGACGTGGTCCCCACTATACTAAACCTGACAATGTGTGTAACCAAAATCAACCTTACTGACTCGTGTACAAAGAAGAAACTATTACAAATTAATTTCAGATGCTGAATGACACTGCTAATGAGGTCATTTAAACTGTAATTCAGAAATAAAGTCTATATATGGTCCTGTAAGTCTACTACTATAGTGTAAGTTCTACTTAGACGTGGTCCCCACTATGGCAGACCCGACAGTGTGTGTAACCAATATCACTTAAACACTTGTTCAAAACAGGAAAAACTATTACCAGTTCATATGAGACCTGAATGACATTAGCACAAGGTAAACTACACTGTTGCTCAGAAACGTTGTCTATAAGTTGTCCTGCATGTGTACTGCTTTAGTGGAAGTCTCTACCTAAATGTGGTCCCCACTACGCTAAATCTGACAGTGAATGTAACTAAAACCATTCAAACATTTCTATCTGAGCAGGGTCCCCAAAAATGCAAACCTGAGAGCATGTGTAACTAATACCATCCCTAAGGCCCCTCACTTAAAAACAATTAACTCTCACAAATTTATCACACAACAATGAAATCAGTTCTGAAGTAACTTCATTAATAGCTGCATAACTACCAAGTAGTTCAATCTCTATATGCAAATAATATATATATATATATTTTTTTTAAATACCTTTAAAGCCAGAAGAAGTTCAGAGTTGCGTCACAGGACTTGAAGCTGAGCAGCTTGGTTCAACCATGTCTAATGCTGTCCCAGGCTACACCACATAGTGTACATGTATTGCAATGTCAGTCTTACACATCAAACTACTAATAGGACAATAACTTACACCAAAAAATGTCATATTACTTGGCTAGTAAGTGATTCACTTGTCTAATAGTTTTAAAGAAACAATCTTCTGAACAACTAATACATGTGTAAACCATGCAGTAATACATGCTGTAATGCAAGTCGTCTACACTTGTTTTAAAACACCTTTAGGTCAGAAGAGGAAGCTCCAGTGTTGGTCAGAGGACCAAGTTGAGTGGCTTGGTTCAACGTCATCCATCATGTTAGCAGTGTCCTCACATGCAGGCTAAAGGGATTTCAAATATCACAGTTAAACATTTCAATGAACCTCACATAGTGTAAAGTGTGTTAATTACATCAATCAAAAATTCATATTATAAACTTAAGAGGACAACTGCTCTTGAGAACAATAGACCATATATTCTTCTGTGTGTTCAGCTCCTGGTGCTCAGGTTGACTAGACGTGGTCACCACTATACTAACCTGACAGCGTGTGTAACCAATACCAACCTTACAGACTCATGTAGAAAGAGAAAATTATTACAAATTAATTTCAGAAGTTGAATGACACTGCTTGTAAGGTCATTTAAACTGTTATTCAGAAATAAAGTCTACATATTGTCCTGTGAGTCTACTGCTATAGTGGAAGTTTCTACTTAGACCTGACAGTGTGTGTAACCAATATCAACCTTAAACACTTGTTTAAAAACAGGAAACTATTACCAGTTCATATGAGACACTGAATGACATTAGTCATAAGGTAACCTACACGATAGTTCAGAAATGTTGTCTATATGTTGACCTGCGAGTCTACTGCTGCATAGTGGAAGGTTCTACTTAGACGTGCTAAACTGACAGTGGGTTGTAACCAAACACTCCAAACATTTCTATCCTAAAAGGGTCCCCACATGCGAGAGCTGAGAGCATGTATAACTAATACCATCCCTAAGGCCTCACTTAAAAACACACAAAAACAACTCTCACAAATTTATATCTGACAACAAATCGAAATCAGTACTGAAGTAACTTGACCATAATTAGCTGCAGAGCTACCAAGTAGTCAATGATACTGCTCATAAAACCACTTTTAAATACCTTAAGCCAGAAGAAAAAGATCCTGTGTTGTCACAGACTTGACGCTGAGCGGATTGATTCAACCACATCCATCATGTTAGCAGTGTCCTCACATAGAGGCTATGGGGATTTCAAATATCACAGTTTAACATGTAGAATTGGAAACAGCATTTCATACAAAAGAAACGAGGCTGTCCTTGGCTACACCACATAGTGTACATGTAATGTAAACTTCAGTCTACACATCACAACTACTTAATAGGACAATAACCTACACCAAAATGCATATACTAGGCTAGTAATGTCATTCACTTGTCTAATTGTTTTAAAGAAACATCTTCTGAACAACTGATCGTAACTGATGTACACCAGTGCATTTATTACATACTGTAGATGCAAATATGTCACTTATGGATATAAAACCACTATACCTTAAGTCAGAAGTGGAAGCTCCAGCATTGGTCACAGGACCTGAAGCCGAGCGGCTTGGTCAACATTGTCCTTGATGTTAGCAGTGTCCTTATGTGCAGGCTACAGGGATTTCAAATAATCACAGTTAAACATTTACAATTGAAGAGCTTTGTTATAACAAATACCTAAACCAAAAAATGCCATACTACTAGCTAATATGCCGGTCACTTGTCTATTAGTTGTTAACAAAAACAATCTTATAGAACAACTGACATTATCATACTAAACAATCATACAAAACAGCTAATAATTTTAAATTGCATTAATAGTGTGGATGATTAAAGTTTATGACCTCAACTGAAATGTTTCACTAAGATTCCATAAAATCCTTACTAAAATCCTTACTAGAAAATCCTTACTAAGAAATGTAATCAGGCTAAGCCATTATCTAATAATCTCAAGAAAATGTAACTTCTACTCAATGTCAAGGACAGCAATACACATTGCACGGGCTTTCAAAGGGTTACTTTTTGATCAAATGCGATAAGCACTCTATCACACTGCCTAAGCTAGTAAAATCTATTTCAAAAATTTAATCCAAACACATCTTACAAACCTTTCTCCTATGATGCCAGTCATTCCTCACAGTCGTAGGTTATTTTCTACTCCAGGCATTATAATCTCTCATCACAAAAACGCAGAGATGCGGTCCCTGGACAATGATCTTTTTCATTTTACAGTTGAGGTCCTGTGCTCATCGTTCACTAGTCGGCCAAGGGTGTCATCCTCTCTTGTTGCAACAATGCTTAAAAAATGGACAAAAAAACAAACAAACAAACAAAATACATTTATTGTATCTATGTTAGAACTAGATTACTGCATATAGGTAGCAGTGCCACAAACAATCAATAAGCATTAACAAAACAAAAGAAAATACTGTTGAAATATAGGGTGAGGCAACATAATACTAACACCGGTACTTTTTTAAATGGCAATAGGATTTTGCCATACAGAGAACAGTATCACTAGCACTGAGGACAACTTAGTTCTTAAAAGGGGAGAACAGAGTCAGTAGTGTGGAAGTTTATGGCTACAGAAGGCTAGACCCCAAACAAACAACAGTAATGCAAAATGTCAAAAAATACGGTGACACAAAATAACTATTAAAACATTTGAGATGTTTGTTTGAGCTCCTCTGACAGGTGGTCTGCTACCTTATTTACCAAGAAAACAAGCATGTTCCCTGACGCTGGCTTCAAAAGCTACAATATTGCAAACAGGCATGAATCCTCTCTCAGCAGAGATGCATGGTGGCAGAGATATGCACAGATATTTACTGGCTAAACTTGCTGACAATAAGAAGTTATGCAGCCTCCACCATGTGGCAAGTGCATCGTTCTCACTGTCAGCTTTTTGAAGGTTAAATTAGTGTACATTTATTGGAATTAGTATTTAAGAATTCACTATCTGCAGCCAAAATATGATAATGTATTTTAAATGAACGGAAATAATTTTAGAAGCTTTCTTTAGTTAATTAGTTAATATTGGTTACTGCAAAAAATTATCCAAAATTTTGTGATATTATTCAAGGCCTTATTGCCCACCTACTGAAAGTATAGTTATACTACAAAATAATTTCATTTCATATGGTTAAGATAGTTACCACAGCTAAAATTTTAGACATTCTACAAAATACCTCTATGATAATCACTAACATGTAATCATCTCTGAAACTTACCACCGTTATATTCTGCCAAAAGTAATACAGTAATTCGGGAGACCTTCCTCCTTCTCCCTGATTCAAGAAAGTCCATCAGTTCCCTCTGCATTCAACCACAAAATCTCCTTATTCAAAGAAGCCAGGGCAAATACACCATGACCTGTCAAAGAAGAATAATAAGCCAAACAAATCATATGCATGTTGTAGCAGCTGTGATACAGAAAACATCCTGCACTGTAAGACAGTGGATTAACTGTTTTAAAATGTATCATAGTGTGGCAATTAATCTGTTTCTAATTGAATTAATACACCACCATTAGATTTAGTGTACACAATATTACATAAACCAGCTTCAGCACAGAGGACTGTGGGCGTGGCAGTCGAGCAAAATAGATGAAAAGGATTTCTGAACTTCACGCAAATGAAAAGTGAACTGCACCAGGCAGTGGCCAATTCAAATGTGGATAATAATAATAAAACAAAAATATTCAAATTAACATATCAAAAACACAACATTTAGCAGCAGATAGCCGTATTTTACAAACATTATTAAGCTGGATTTCACATGCATTTCATTGGTACAAACAACTAGTCTACTACTATATACACTTGTGTTCTAGATAAATGGTTTGTATTTTAGTTGCATGCCCCCAAAATGGCTAACATTTGTCAAGAGAAATTATTTTCTTTACTCTAATGTAAGTATGCAGGCAAAACCACAACAATACAGAAAACCAGGCCTACCTTTATAAGGGTTTATTAATTTACTCTCCAATACATCAGTCTTGTCAGTTGCACTGGTGACATGTTGTACTGCTTCATCAAGTGGTTTCACCCTCCTCCGTCTCATTTTATCTTCTCCTCCTGCAACTGAGAGTATCTGAAGCAGAAGGTTGACAAATCATACTCAAAGCAAGGCCACATGGAACAGCAAAAACATTTGTATGGCCTAGAAAAGCCTTGTAATAAACAGAATTTTAAGATTTCCATACTATTTTCTACTAGTGAGATGTGATCAACATATATTTGCAAGTAGGAACAGTATATTTTATATGATATTATAAAAATTATTTTGAAAAGAAGCTAAATGGAATGACTCTTAAGACAAGATTAAATCAATAACAGGTCTTGATAATAGGCCAGTGCAAAGAAAAGAGTTCTAACCATAACAAAAACTATGCTTGTAATGTATTATATTATTAAATATTAATCATTTACTGTAGTGTAGACCTAAATGCAACTGTGTGAATTAGCTCTTCTTATATTTAGAGCTCAAATCTAGATCAGTGCCTCACTCTCTCTCTTTCTCTCCACACGTCTTGCTGTCTCCTGCTGAGTCCGCACAAGAATGGCTCTCGCTGTCTCCCTCTCCAAAACTGTCTTTCTCTCTCTAAAACTAAACATATATAAACATATACATATAGCGAGGCAGTGAGCCTTATAGTACACCTGAAAGATTAAATGATTTTCAAATCACAAAGAGTTACAATAATAATCATAGCCTACATGATGAACAACACTGTCTTAAGAATTTATAAGTGCAGAAATTTAACCTAACACAGAGCTTCTGAACCACCTCTACATGAGTCGGACTAATCAGAAGGACCCCTCTGTTGTGTATACTGTGTACAGGACAACACAATCACCATTAACTGGCAGGTTGGCACACTACTTTCAGAGTTCAAGCCTCAGCCAAAAATAATGGATGCGCTGGTCTTTTGGCCACAGCACATGCCTTTCATTTACTGAAATCAGTAACAGATCAAATAGCAGATACAATCTTTTTCAGAACAACCTGCAATCAGATATTTTACCAAATATTTCAGCCCCACCTTGCAGTCAATTGTCATCCAGTTAAGCTCAATGGCTGTTTTCTCTTTCTCACACACACACACACAAAACCCACAGCCCTTTTAATACTCTGATTATTTGAATTAATAAAATACCTGGTAAGAACAGTGAGTCTTACCCTGCTGTATTTTTCAGCTAAGTTAGATTAATAAGATAATCTCCACACAGCTTCCTCTCTCTAAAATGTACATACAGCTTTTTTAAAAACTTTGATCACATGAAACCAATAAAATATCCAACACACTTTTTCTCCCTAAACTAAAAACATACAAACTAAGCTTGAGGTTACCAAAGTGGGCCTTATAGCTCATTACCATCCAGCTAACCAGCCATCCTTCTCTCCCTCTTCTCTCCCCCTTCTCTCCCCCTTCTCTCTCTCTCTCTCTCTCTCTCTCTCTCTCCACTACGCAGGGAACACATAGCCCTTTAAACCTCTGACTACACAAAACCAACCAAATATCTCTCTCCCTCTCTCTCTCTCTCTCTCTAAAGCTAAACATCACTGAAAAAGCCTCACGGTACCAAACAGTGGGCCTTACAGCGCGTTAGCGTCAAGCTAACTAGCTAACGAGTAATGAGCTCCTGAAATGTTGTGATTGCTCGAGATAACACAGAGTCTGAGTCGAGAGCAAACATAAAACCGTATCTTTGCGAGCAAAGGCAAATATTTAAGCTATGAAGGGTTTAAAAATCTGCTTATCTACCTTACTCATTACCATCCAGCTAACCAGCCCCCCCCCTTCTCCAGCACCCCCTTCTCTCCCCCCTCTCTCCACTACGCACGCACAGAACACACAGCCCTTTAAAACACTAGGTTAATTACACTAAACCAGCCTAATGTCCTCCACTCTCTCCCCCTGCACAGCTAAACACCACTGAAAACGCCTCACGGTACCGAACAGCGGGTCTTACAGCGCGTTAGCGTCGAGCTAACTAACGCTAGCTAGCTAACGAGTTATGAGCTCCTGAAATGTTGTAGCTGCTCGAGATAACACAAACTGAGTCGAGAGCAAACATAAAACCGTATCTTTGCGAGCAAACGCATATATTTAAGCTATGAAGAGTTTTAAAATCCGGCTTAACTTACCTTACATCGGTGCTTCTTGTGTGCAGCCATCCTTCAGCTCTTTCGTGGCGTGACAGAGGGAATTACGGGAAATGTAGTTTCTTTGTTCTTCCAAGTCCCATTCGTTCCATTCAATATAGAACGGAAAAACTACAGGCGCCATTTTAGCTTCACTTCGGCATGCACACAAACAAAGCTATTAGGTTATAACATTAGCTTAGACCAGAAGTTCGACCGGAGTACTTTAAACCATTAAAATTGACTATATATACACTTATATATGTATTATACTGAACGTATCGACGTTGAAGACTTTATAACGCTGATGCTTATATATTTTATATTTTCTTTGGAACTTTTGGTAGCTTATCTTTTAACTGACTCACTGTTACAATGCAGTGCATATTACAATAGAATATAATAGGAGACAATATCTGACTGTAAACTGTTCACGTTTTGATTTCTTGATTGTAATATTTATATGTTTAACATAACTAACTATTTACTCATTAATATGTCTTATTTGTGTTTACCTTGTAGTAGCAGTGATTAATTCAGCGTTCACAGCACTCAATGACGTGTATCAGGGTTGCGCAGGCGCAGTAGTGAAAGTGTGCTTACGGTCCGCATCCTAAGCACACTTTTAGGGTAGGGTGCAGTACCACCAAGATACCTCCGGGGGCATCGGTGAGCATGTGTGTAAGCACGCTTTTACACACTTCTCATGTTTTTGCGTATGGTGGGGTCCAAAAAAAAAACCGCACCACCCATATCAGCATGGTCTCCTGAGTCAACTGGCGCATTTTGGCTGAAAACATTGTGGGGACCGGCAAACTGGTCCCCACAATGTTTTCGGTCCCCACACTGTGAGTGTGCTAACGTGTTGCGGCCCCCACCATGTAATAAAAACAAACACACACACACAATAATTTGCTAAACCTATGAGTCAAATTAAGAGCAGATTCAAACCATTATACAGACACTTTCCCAAGACTAACCTATTGCATAACTTTCTGATTCTCTCTCCCTCTGCTGAGATAGATTGTTTGCCTGTCTTGGAGGAAGCTGGGGCTTTTAGAGATTTAGTTTTTTTTGTTTTGTGGGATGGTTAATCTGGGTTGTGCTGTGTGGAGTAGTTTCAGGATTAGAAGGAAGGCATAGATGGGGCAAAATCAACATTAATAGATTTAAAAAGAATGAAAGTAGAAAGGGAGAGATATGAGGAATAGGATGGTTCTCTTACATGTTGCTTATCTGTCTATTAAACCTCCCCCTCCAAGTTAATGATCAGGGGTTTATAATGGAATTCACACAAGCGAAGCACAAATGACCATCAGGCCAATCCACACCGCTTCTGCCTCAGTTTTGTTTCGTAAGCGCTTCAGGTGGCAATAATAAATCTCGTGTGGTTTGTCTCCAAAGCAATGTTTCACCTGCCAGTCACCACTTGAATGGCATGAACTGTGTGAATGAAGATTTTGGCTTAACAGTAAAACTGAAAACATAAGAAAGGATTATTTGACCATGCAAATAATAAAGAGAATAGGTCCAAGGACTGAGCCCTGAGGAACACCCTCTGAGTAACAAGAACAGATTAGTGGTTCTTAAGAGATAAACTGCAAGCAAAGCAGGATAGAACAGTACCAGTAACTGCTAAAGAGATCACAATCACAAGTTTTTATGGCAATTTTAATAAGGTTAAGACGTTAATAAGTTTAGACGTGTTTATCCTTTAGTTGATTGGTTAAGGGATACATTCAAAAAATACAAGACTGAAATTTAAATGTCTGTTTTAAAATTCAATTTACAATTATGGATTTTTTTTTACTTTACAATTTCCTCTGAAGAGTTTTTACACAGCTCACATAAGATCAAGGGTACACGAGGGCCAAAATTTAAAAAAATGATGTACGTGACCAATAGTTATCATCATGACACTCTTAAAAAAGTTTGGTTCTTCAAGAGTTCTTTAGTAAAGGGAAAGATTCTATTTAGAACCATGAGTTCTTTCTAGAATCATTTCATGCTTGGTTCTCTGCAGGGTGAAGTGGTTCTGTAGACTGATGGAGAATGGGTTGTATATGGTTCCATATGGAACCTTTTTGAAAATAATTCTTTGAAAATTGTTCTATATAACACCAAAAAGGGTTCTGCTGCTGATACATCAAGCTTGTAATAATATAAGAAACATTTTTGGCGCTATATAGAACCCTTTTTTGAAAAGGTTCTATGTAGAACCATATACAGCATGTTCTCCATCAATCTGAAGAATATTTCACCTTGCAATGAACTATTTAAGCATGAAATTGTTCTTAAAGAACTCATGGTTCTAAATAGAACCATTCCCTGAACTAAAGGACCCTTGAAGAACCGTCTTTTTTAAGAGTGTATTGAGTGGTGCAATTTGAATTGATGAATAAGGAGTTTATGCTTTACTCAAGCACACAAGTGGGAAGAAAAGAGGCTTGATGTATAAAATGGAGAGTAATTTTTATTTAGTTGAGATTGAGACGCTTTGCCTTCAGCTGAAAGTTCTCCTTACTAGAAACCAGAATAGTGTGTTGAAGTGTCAACACTTAATCTTGTAATTTTGAAAGTTATCTGGCATCTAAGACAGTTTCATTCGTCTTCTTTCTTTTTGCATTGTCTTTCATGTCTGAAATTGGCTTCTTTTGATCTTTAGTGATTTAGCAACTGTGGATGCCTCATATTTTCTGACTCTAGCAGGCCCAGTTTGTCTTTGTTTGAAAATAACAGATGTATGAACACACGCCGTGCCCTCAGTCTTTCATCACAGTGGAAATGAGACAGATCAGTACAGGACCAGATGGATTTCTGATGGATTGCTAATGCTAATGCTAACGCTAGTGCAGTATGTGTTTAAATTTTGCTCTGTGGGCTGGATGTTTGTGGGTAAATTTGCCTGTTTCAGCTTTAATGTTCTAAGACAGGACACAGGCAGGTACACATCTCTACGATCTTTGCTACAATAATGTCTGTTGCAGACAAAATTCTTTTCTTTAGTGCTGTGGTTAAAATTTGGGATGTCAACCTCTAGAGACAATTAACCTTATATTTAGAACTTGCTGTATAAATTCACTGATATCTGTATAGTCATATGTAAGAGTTTGAACATCCATAGTCAAATTATGTTTTGTTGATTTTTTAAGTAAATATATTAAATTCATCAAATAAGCAGTGATTGTGCATTAAGATGTGTAGAAGTGTGTTTAGCACAAAATTATTGTTCAGATCATTTTGCACACTATTTTAAATTAATATAAAAACTACAAAAAAAGACGCACAACATTATAGTCACACTTGTTAGAGAATCGGAAATTTTGTTCTTTTTTTCCTTTAATGGTTCAATACCAATTCATGCTATCGGATCAGTGCAGCCTCTATGAAACATGTCTTGGCTGATCGACTACATTTGGGCTAACGGGAGGGAAAACTGTGTAAATCTGATTTTTGGCTGAACTGGCTTCTAGCTCTGTTGATTTGTGTGCATCATCACGCTGACTGTGGGGAAAAAGACGAATTGTTGGCCGTTGCGAGGTTGAATCAGGACAGCGGAGCTTTAGCCGTGACCTCGTCCCAAGATCCATTCCACCGCAAACGTTTGTCTCTACGTCAGCCCTCCATTACCATAATTAGTAGGTGCAGGCCCGTTTGTGCAAACATTCAGTGGAGCATCTTGCTGGAGTTTGCCAAAAAGCCCACCCTCCTCCCCTTTCCCTCTGCTATTAGCTCCTCATGGGCAGATTTTTCTCTGTCCTGCTGAGCTTCTCCTGCAGCATTTCACTTTTTTTCAAGACACCTAGACCCTTACTAACCACTCCTGACCTGTAGAGAGGTGTCACATGGTTTAAAGGACAATATGTGTCATAAACTGGAGTCAAAAGAGTCACAGAAATCACAGTGCATGATTATGAAATTGCACTAAAGTGATACTTTGGCAGAGTAGTGGGTTTATCCAGCATACTAGTTGAAATTCTTCTTAAGTTTGGAGTTTTGTCTTTACTGTTATACCAGTGTGCCACAAATAAATGCAGACAACATGACGTACATACAGTACAAATCAAAACTAATTTCCTCACCTCACGTGTGGTGAGTTACAATGTGAGATCAGAATGTAATGAGTCAAAGAGTTAAAAGGAGAAAAGACAGTGGAAGGAAAAGCCAGTCTCTTAGGGTAGGCCATTATCTTTAGTCTAGCATGGAGACTAGCAAGCTTTCGGAGTACGCCACCTATTGCACCCCTTGCTCAGACAGCTGCTTCAGGCTATGCTGTAGTCTTGGGCTATGAGGTGGGAGGCGCCAAAGCTTCTCAGCTAAGACTGATAGATAGCATGAATGACTGTAATATGTATCAAATTACAGCCGGTGATGAAAGCTTGAGTGTAAGAGATGTAAAACAATATTTAGCACCATTGTGGAGAATCTTTTCTGAACCTGGGAGACAGAGCCAAGACAAGAGAGGCAATGATGAAGATCTTCATTCGAGAGCGCACTGTAACATCAGCCTGCAATGGTCCAGCCTGATCTAAGCTTCACAGTAGCTGTTTATATACCAAATTGATGGTCCAAGGCACACCTGTGTCTGTGACCTTTGGTGACTGGGAGCTATGTATACCACTGAGCTGTTAAACTAACCATTTCCTGATAGTCTGTTCTAGACCTAAAAGAATGCTCGCACATGCATTAATAGACTGTTGTAAGCTTAAAAACATACTTCAGCCTTCATACTGCAACTTGAAAGAAATAAAGACTAATGATCACTAACTAAATAAAACAACACAGCAAACAACACAACACATACATAATAACACAATACTGCAAATGAGAAATAGGATAAAGGATTACCAGAAAGTAAAATGAATCAACACCACTTTAGAATAAGACTAACCTTATAAAGCGTTTATAAATGGTTTCATGCTGACTGATGGAGAAGACAAAGAAAGATCAGTCAACATCAAAATCTGAGGTTTAACAATAAACGGTTATTACTGTAACACTAATGTGTTATAGCTGCTTATTGATGATTTTTACACTGTTTAGGACCTAAGTAATAACCATTAATAAACTCATTTTAGACTATTCATAGACCTTTTTTCAAAGGGTAGTCTTATTCTAAAGTGGTACCAGCAAATCAAACAGAGAATTCGTTTTGCAGAGAAGCCACTGAAACATGTGCTTGTGGGTAAACTTGCATGTGTCTGCAAGTTTACCCACAGGACTTCAACATTTAAAGGAATCAAAGGGAACAGCTGTCCCATATTCAGTTATTTTATCTTGTTGTTTAATGATTTGTTGTTAAATCATTAAAAGCTTAATGTTTTGCTGGTTTGTGCATGTTCTTTTTATTTAAGGGGCGAAAAACACTATACAGTGATATACATTTTTTAGACATACTGCCTATTTCTAGTTTGGCTAGCAGGGGTGGGAACAAGTCACTAAGTTGCAAGCAACAAGTAAGTCTCAAGTCTTCACATTTAAGTGAAGATAGTCGAGTCTCGCTTCAAGTCCCAAGTCAGTGAAGATGAGTCTCAGGTCAAAAGTCCTAATCTTCAAGTCCTAAACAAGTCAGCATGCATTCTTCGCTAGTTTAAGGCCACAAAACTGAATAATGGTAACAGTAAAATACAAAATCCATGGTACACAGATAACCATGACAGGCCTACTGTATACACACAAAAGTTTACAGAAAAGACAGCAAAATGATGGTGAATGTATGCTGCTGAAGGTGACTTTTTTAGCCCAGCAGCTTCTTATTTGAATTTTCCGTTCCACCTTAAATGGTGCGGCTGTTATGTTCCGGCGCCTCACTGCTGAACCATTTAAGGTGGAACAGCAAATTCCAATATGAAGCTGGCTAACATCAAGCCAAATTCAGGCTCGTGGTGAATGTTTTGCTTGTTTTACCTGCAGAAGCTGTTAAAATCGGTTCAACAGAGAGAGCTGTGTCTCTTTTGTTTTGCTATCATGAGGAAAATAGTCAGTTCGCCTGGTGAGTTTCTCCAAGAGTTTGAGTGCTGAGCAAGGGCGCATTGATGCTGTTGATGCTTCACTTGTTTCCAGCTTATGGAGGCGAACTTGAGCTCTAACGCTTCACTCAGTCTTCCGAAATAAAATAAACCAAGTATAGGCACAGTGAGAGACATCTGACAACGGTGTTATGTATCAGATTTACGGCAGGAAATGAATGCACTCACATGAATAGACCTGACAGTGTAACACCTCAGTTAGACACCTCTCCAAATTTCTTCCACTTTAGGTCTTAATGCTGAAGTCCGAGTCAAAGACTGAGTCATTGGTGTTGAAGTCAAAGTCGAGTCGCAAGTCTTTCCCAGTTTTCTCGAGTCGGGTCTAAATTCATCAGACTTGTGACTCGAGTCAGACTTGAGTCCAAGTCATATGACTCGAGTCCACACCTCTGTTGGCTACTATAGCTGTTGCAGGATGGATGGCCACAACTATCACTCTGATTGGAAATCTGTGTGTGCGCTTTCCTGCAGTAGGTTTTATTAGTCCAGTGGGAAAGCAGTTACTCTGTGCACCATGATGGGGCTTTCAGAGGAAGCTGCTGAGTGGACAAAAGTTTGTAAAGTTCACAGCATCACATCCAGCGATGGGCAGAGGCACTTTAACACTTTAAAGACTGAAATTTCATACCTACTAGAATGGCTGTAGAGGTCATTTTGACCATTTGAATTTTAAATGCTTATTTATAGCACAACAGAAAAATAATAATAATAATAATAATAATAATAAAAATAAATACTTTTGTTATATTGTAATATATCAAATGTCACTTCTGATTGTAATTTACTAATTATTCCATAACTGTGCTGTACGCGTTAATCTAGTTGATGGTTGCAAATAATGTCTCTAAAAAAGCTCTACATGTCAAAAGAATTACTCTCACATGTGAAAAGTAAAACAAAGAACAATAAAACATAAAAGTAACCAAAGCACCTCACTCTGTCCTAGTTGATACACAAGTGTTCACGACTCATCTTTGTCAAGATATAGTGACTTTTACGACATATTTGCAGCCAGTCAAAGCTTTATAATGCCATAACCTGTGTTGTCTGACCCGTCCCCTTTATTTGCTTTTGTTTTATTCTGTTTGATTTTGTAAACTATTTGCCAGTTCTTTCCAGACAATCTGTGAGGTATTTGAGACGAGGCTGAAAACAAATGTCAATCTTGCTGAAATAGCAGGAAAAAAGAGCCCACGCACATGAAACACAGTCTAATGTATGGTCAAATGACCACTATGACCTTTCCAGGTATACACTCTGATGAAGCGAGTAAGCTGCTGAATAACAGCTGCCAAAATAACATCCGGAAAAAGATCCGGCTCAAGACGAATCTTGATCCACGCAAGTTGAGTAATGACCACTAATGGCTTTATGTGTTAAAAATGTTTATGTGTTAGTAATGTTAGACTAAAACATGCCATAATTTAGTCCAGGAACAGTAGACAGGGGGTTGTTTTGTCAAAATGATTACATTTTAAAATGTGAAAAAAGGTCAGAAGGACCATCTTGGCCTTTCCAAGGTTACCACTAACCTACAAGTGACCTCTGAACCTACAAGTGGTTGTGGGCCTAGAGGTCTAGTTAAAATCCACAAAATCAGTAGAAGGCAACAAGACACCGCTGGGGTAGACAAATCACACAGGCTTTAGTAATCATGGAAAGAGATCACATTACTAACAGTCTATAAAAACAATGACTAAACATTACAGCACACAAGATGGCATGCAGCATCCTAAAAGTCGAAACCATTGTTTTTTATGAAGGTGCAAACACTACAAATTAACACGCAAGTGTTATTAATTTTCACCTCAGCTGCCGTAAAAGCCTAGTCACATCCTAACTTCCACATCATACATTTAGTCTCAAAAACAATGAGTTTGTGAAGATACCTGATAGCAAACATGATCAATCCATTTATGATCCAAAATGTTTATTCTATTAAAAATATATGAGCACAGTAACCAGGTGTGGAAAGAGCTACTTAGCTGCTGAAGTGGCCAAGGCCTGCTGGCAGGCCCAAAGTATTGTTACACACTTCTATAACCTAAGAATAGCTCAGCCAATTTGCATTGAAGCCCCTGTAGTTACTGAATAATAAGACTTAGAAACACTTTTCACTAATGACAGTAAAAGAATGTAAAATGTAAACTTAATGCTGAACTTGAGCTCACGTCATCTCTCATCTGCCATTGCTGTTCTGTCCATTCTGCTTCGTGATACTGTGGAGCTTCTCCACCGGTGTGCGGTAGAGTTTATGCAGTAAAACCATTAACATCTCCAAAACAGCCAGGCTCTTCTACAACCTATAATTTGATCATCTTATAAAACACAAGGCAAAATGATCCCTTTTTTCCCCAATTTAAAAACTGTTAAACTGTTCCAGTGGAGCAATACATTAAAATGTCATACTATTCTCTTTTCCTTCATCATTTTCTTGGCTGAAATGTCTTTAATAATGGCCTTAAAATTCTCTTTTCTAAAGATGTCACTCTCAGTCTACATCTGTTGCAGAGGAAGATAGCAGCCAGTCTAATGCTATTACATTTTGGCAACTGAAGTGAACTGTGGGCTGGCTGACGTTGATGCCTGAGGTGGTGGTGAATTTAAAAAAATCATTTTGGGAATCTTTTCAATCAAAAAAGTACTTCTTTTTCTTTTTTGAGCTCTGCTTTCAAACACTCTACCAGACTCTGTCTTTCAAGTTAAATGCATCTGATACAGTTGCCTTTCAGCATCAGACCTGATGTTTAGAAGAAATCTGGTCACGGATATGAATGACATGTACAAAGACAACCACTAGGAAATAAACAGATAAATCTCATTGAAAAAGAGGGGCCAGTCAGAGGCCTTATTTACTTGGGGGCCCCTGGGCTTAAACCCAGGTAAAGTCGTGTGTTATATTGCCCATGGGGACAAGTCATAGCCTTATGAGGCCCCTGGACACAAGGGTCTTTGTAGGCCCCCCACATTCTAACAATAGTGCATAATGAATAAATGTATGAATGAATTAATGAATGAATAAATAAATAACAAAACCTAAAAATTAATTCATGTTAGCGTTTCTGTGCACTTTTGGTTTCGAAAATAAAGAAATCAACCTAATTGTTGTACAGTGGTGAACCGGGTCAAAGCTCGTTTTTGCTAGCGCCCCTATAGGACTCTTGTAGTGTTATCACTAAGCTAATGCCTATTTGCATACACTTTTTAGCTCATTCCATTTCTATCAACTGACAGAACTGTTATCTCCTTGCATGTTTTACTTATGTCACTTTATCTCTTGCATGTCTGCTCATGTCCCTACACATTATAAAAATAAAAATAATAGCTCATGGTTGGTTATTCTGAGTGTCAATCAAAGTACCTTTTCTTGTCAGAGCAGGCGATTTGCTACATTAAGTGACAAAAAGAACTGGACTCTCTGATGATATGCAGTAGTCTGGCTTGCAAGACTGGGCTGCTGGTAACAATTTCATAGTCAAGTGAGAAGAGCATCTTGTTGAGAAGCTGATTGGCTGGATTCTAGCCTTACAGAGAGCCAGTTGTGACTTTTTTCATTCCTGAGAGCTAACTGGCTCGATTCCCACCTTACTGGGAGCCAATTGTTGATTCTTTTGCTTTTCTGAGAATAGATTGGTTGGTTTCTTGCTTTTCTAAGGAGTCAACTGGCTGGATTCCTACCTTGCCGAGAGCCAATTGGCTGGTTTCTTGCTTTTCTGAGTGCTGATTGGTTGGACCCCTGCCTTGTTGAGAGCCTTTTGCTTTCTTGAGAGCTGATTAGCTGGTCTTCGGCCTTACTGGGAGCTAATTGGTTGGTCTTTTGCTTTCGTAAGAGCTGATTGGCTAGTCCCCTGCTTTGCCAGTCTACTGCCAATAACAGAAAATACATAAGCAAATGTATTTGAGATTACTGAGCAACTCAACATAGTTCAAGGTGTGTGTGTGTGTGTTTGTGTGATGATGTAGGCCTGCAGTTAGCATTATGCTAAATGGTGGTGTATGCTTCCACTACCTGTTAGCTTGATTAGCCTTATACCTCCAGTGCAAAACTAAAGAAGCAAACTTCAGACATCAACCATGTCTTGCATTTGGATCAGTTTTTTTAACTATCCATCCAGCTTGTGCTGTTAGACTGTCCAGTTTGTGTTTTGAGGTTTTGTACTAATTTGCTGTATTGCATATATGCTGTATTTGTATGTGTGGGTTTGTTTGTGTGTCTGTGTGTGTGTGTTCTGTCGTTCGCTCTTGGCTGTGGGGCGGTCCATCTGTGATGCATTTAAAAACTTAATTCCTTAGAACTCAGCCAGGTTTAACCCCACTTCTTTTTCCACAGTTTTCTCCAGACTGCTGCACAACCTCTGTTGTGATTTCTAAATTTTTGTACTTTGTTTATTTATTTATTTATATATTTGTAAGCTGTCTGTGGGGAGCACAATTGCTGCAATCTCGCAGTGAGAGATTTAGGGGGATTTGTTTGAAACTAAAATTTCTGCTCCAACAAACACAGGGGCATGTTTTTTATTTGTTTATTTATTTATTTTTGGTGCTGGTTGCAATTTCATAGCTGAATGAGCAGAACATATTGTAGAGAATTTGTCTGGACAGAATCTAGTTTTGCTGGGAGCTAATTGGCCGATCTCTTGCCTTGCTGAGGGCTGATTGTGCTGTGTTGCGGAGAGCTGATAGGCTGGACTCCAGCTTTGCTGAAAGCTAATTGGGTGGACTCCAACTTTGCCAGGAGCTCATTGGCATGCCTCTTGCCTTGCTGAGAGCTGATTGGCCAGATTCCAGCTTTGCTGACATTGCTGAAAGCTGATTGAATGGTTTCCTGCCATGCAGAAAGCTGATTAGATGGTTTCTTGCCTCTCTGAGATCTGACTGGCTATCCTTCTGTCTTGCTTTGAGCTGATTGATCAGTCTCCTAACTTAGTGTCAGCTAATTGGCTGGTTTCTTGCCTTGCTAAAAGCTGATTAGTTGAATTCAAATAGCCCTGACAGAATTCATTTCTTATACCCGCTTCATAAACCGCATGTTTCTGAAACTGTACTGTAGCTGGTCAGAGAGGAAAAATATGCTGTGGTTCATGTTATTCCTCAGAATAAATCTTTGTAATGATGTTTACCAACCGGCCCAATGTGTTTTACATTAAAGTCAGACTGTATTTGCAGTAGAGAGACAGGGGTCAGTGTATTTATCTAAATATATAATAATAAGGCAATTTTGTACTGTTTGATATGGGCATTACTGTATATCTGATTTCAATAGTGCTTAGCAATGTTCCACAATTAAATTCTGAGATCTGGATATAAAGCATTAAAAATCTTATAACTGGACAGTTCTTCAAGCTCATAGACCAGACTCTCTCTCTCTCTCTCTCTCTCTCTCTCTCTCTCTCTCTCTCTCTCTCTCACTAAGATTAAAATCGGTTTTGTTATTTCAATCATAAAACGTTTTACTTTCGTCCTGAGATGAAATTCTATCCTTCTTCTTATTTATCATAATTTCTCTATCTCTCTCGTCTATAATTCTCTTCCCTTCTCTTCTCCTTTCTCTTTCTCTCTTTTCCTCACTTTCATTCTCTTTTTCTCTTTTCTCTCTCCTTTTCTCACCTTTCTTTCTCCTTCACTCTTTCATCTTTCTCTCACTTTCTCTTTCTCCCTCTATGCTTTTCCCTCTTTTCTTTCTCTTTCTTTTGTTTCTCTGCCCCTTCTCCCCTTTCTCCCTATATCCTACATCCTGTTTATCATTATTTCTATCTTTCTTCCTTTATTTTCTCCCTTATTCTTCCTTATTTTTCTCTCTCTGTCTCTCTCCTTTTCTCTCTCTGTCCCTATCTCCTCATTTCTATCTCTGCATTTTCTTTTTCCTTCTCTCTCTCTCTCTCTCTCTCTCTCTCTCTCTCTCTGCTCTGTGGTGCAGCTCATATTGAGTGCATTGCTGTATCTGTGGCTTTGAAGAATAAAGGCTAGTGATGGAGGGTGAAATTGCTTTGGCTGAAGGCTTGTAATGCTCACCATGTATTAATTCAGCAGAGTGTGTTTTGTCTGTGTGTGTGTGTGTGTGTGTGTGTGTGTGTGTGTGTGTGTGTAAATGCTGGACCCACCGTTTCAGATAAACTGGCCATGTGAAACAAACCCCAGTGCATTCCTTCCAAATAAGTAAGGAAAACCTTTAAAGCTGGACTAATGAAACTGCAAAGCTTTTGTTGACCTGAGGTGATGAACATGGAAGGGTTTGGAGAAGGTTTTTGAGGTGAGGATCTATGTCAGAAACCACATAAGCAAGTCTGTTTGAGATTACTTAACAACTCTACACTGTTTGAGGTCAGTGTGTGATGCTTTAGGCCTGCAAGTAGCACTATGCTGATTGGTGCATTCCATTATAAGTTCACCATGTTAGCCTTGTAGCTCTTTGACAGTGTTGTGTCATGAATAGACAAAATAAGACCCATGTGGTGCACAGATACAATACACTTAAGTGCAGCCAGGACCAGCGGAAACAGGTTTTTTTGAGTTATTTATTGTTTTAAGTGAGAGATTACTTAGAAATACTGTAGAACTTACCACTAGGAAAGAGACCCAGCAGATGCACAAGTTGTTGTGCTTTATTAAAGGGCTGTAGGTGGCCACAGCCATGCTGTACACAAAACAATTTGCTCTGAGCCTTGCTACATCTTGCTTCCCAGGCCATCAGCGTTAGACTCATAGATACACATACATAGATGCCACGTTGGGTTCAGCCAGGGACATCAACGGCACCACCATTTAGGAGCGTTCAACATCTCTGCTGGACTGCACTCAATACCATTACAGAGCGGCAGTTTAAGAAAGGTACTGTCCAAAATTACACTTTTTCAAGAATCTTACTCTCAGAAAGTGGTACAGGATTACATAACACAGAGTATGCAGTGATCCACACCCATGTTTGTGTGATGTTTATTGTTTGTGTGGTGTATGTGTGTAGATATGTTTGTGTGTTTGGGGAAACCTGTTGGTGTGATTGTTTTTCCTCTGTTTTTATATTAAACTTACAATTGTAATTTATTGGCTTTAATGGTTTATTCAGGGGAATCTTAATTTGATGTAGTAGTTATATTCATTTATTAATAATGATTCTTAATGCTGCATAAGCATTGTAGGTAAGTTACAGCATAATCTGTGTAGATATTCACAATAGACTAGCACCTTCTTTTACAAAGCTGAAGTCAGCTTCCAATTCGCCAGCTTCTTGTTTGAATGTTACTGTTCCACCTTAAGTGGTGCAGCCTTTGGCACCAGAATGTAACTGTTGCACCATTTAGGGTGGAACCGAAAAATTTAAACAAGAACAAGCTGGCTGTTGCACCATTTAAGCTGGAACAGGAAAGTTTGAACAAGAAGTTGGCGAATAGAAAGCCAGCTTCAGGCTAGTTCTTCTTACTGTGTTTCGGGGGAATTATTTTATTTTCATGTGTATTAAGATTAGACTTGATTCATGCATTGATGGATTTGCTGATGTGTGTGAGATTGTGTTTTTACCAGAGCTCACGCTAAAGTAATGTCAGGTGCAGACTGAATACTTTCCTAACCAACATGATCAAAGTTATTAAATAGAAATAAAAGCTACCAAGAGCAGTCTGTGCAACCTAGATTAATGTCTGTCTGAGGATTATAACAAAACAAATTTGGTAAAAATTGGTTAAGTAGTAAGGAAGTTAAGGCCAATTTAATCATGAGAATTCATGTATTTGTTTACAAGAAGACCTTGATCACTTCAACTGATGTGCACATGTATCGCTTTAGCTAGAGAACAACATATAATAATATAATAATAATAATATGATTATATCTGTGGTTAGACTGCCACAGTACTTCCTGATCTAACAGAACACACTTTGGCTTAGCTCCTCCTTCATAATAAGAGTCTTTGTCAGAATAACGCAGTGAATAAATAGTACAGAACTAACACTCTAAAACTAACACACATAATATTATAAACAAGCTACAATTCTATTGTCTGTAATTACGATTCGCATTTTGCACATCTGTTCCTTGAATGCTACAAAGGCAGTTTTTGCTCTGTAACTATTGAAAATATTACCCCACATCACAGCATCAACCACCCCCCCCAAACACCCATTATTTCATTATTTATATCATAATGGACAAGTTGGATCAATTAGGGGAAACAAACCGGTACCTAAGCACATACTGGATGGACAGAGTAACACAGTATATTTCCTAAATTCAACAAATCAGCTGCAGTGCTGATCTGCAGACAGGCTAATTTTCCTCATTGCACTTGGTAAATTGTGTGCTCGGCCTGCATATTCAGCCATTCTGGGATAATGCATGCATTGGCCCTTCTGAAGACACAGACAGATGGGACTGTTCACTGTAGCTTTTAGCTTTAATCACTGCCCTCACAAAGCACTGAGCTAGTGAACTATCATCTGTAGTTTCAGTTGGGTTGCTATCTGGCTAGCTTGGAAGCAGTACAAACAGTCGAATTATCATAGCACTGATTTATTCAATGTGATTACACTCACTAATCTAAGCTGAGTGGATACTGAAATTGAATTTTGCTTCATTTTAAATTTTTGCAAACATTCTGAAAATGAATTGCCACCTTCAGACTGACAAATCGAGGTTTTTTACACCTCTAGTGTAGGTACCTACATCCTAACTTTTTTTTTTTCTAATAAAAAGCAAGGGAGCAATCACATACTTTTGCAGTGACTTTCCAAATAAATAATGGAGAGCACAAGTTTCACAAAACTGTCACTTGAGAATGAGAGTGGTGAAGATGCCTATTTGCTGTGAGATTAGATTCAGAGACACTGAGTGTCTGATGCCACAATGCAGAAGAGTAGATTTGATTCTGGAGACAGTGCTGATATCGGGTCTGAAAGCTCATATAAAGGGGGGTTAAATGTGATGTATGTCCTTTATCTTGGCAAAAAAAATACAACCCCATTTCCAAAAAAAGTTGGGACGCTGTGCAGAATGTAAATAAAAATAGAATGCAATGATGTGCAAATAATGAAAACCATATTTTTTAAAGAAAATACTACAAAGACAACAAATCAAATGTTGAAACTGAAAAATTTGATTGTTTTTTGAAAAAAATATGCCCATTTTGAATTTGATACCAACAACACGTTCCAAAAAAGTTGTGAAGGGGTCATGTTTACCACAGTGTTTCATCACCTCACCTTTTAACAACACTCTGTAAGCGTTTGGGAACAGAGGAGACACTGCTGTAGTTTTGAAAGTGAAATGTTTTCCCGTTCTTGTTTGATATAGGATTTCAGCTGCTCAACAGTTCAGGGTCTCCTTTGTTTGTATTTTTAATTTCATAATGCGGCAAATGTTTTTACTGTGTGACAGTTCTGGACTGCAGACAGGCCAGTTTAGCACACCTCTTTTACTACAGAGACATGCTGTTGTAATATGTGCAGAATATGGTTTGGCATTGTCTTGCTGAAATAAGCAAGACCTTACCAAAAAAAGACATCATCTAGATGGCAGCATATGTTGCTCTAAAACCTGTATTTATCATTCAGCATTAATGGTGCCTTCACAGATATGCAGGTCACCCATGCCATGTGCACTAATGCACCGCTGTACAATCACAGATGCGGGCATTTGAACTATGAGCTGATAACAAGCTGGATGGTCCCTCTTCTCTTTAGCCCGGAGGATGTGGTGCCTATGATTTCCAAAAGAACTTCAAATTTTGATTTGTCGGAACATATAAAACTTTTCTATTTCGCCTCAGTCCATCTTAAATGAGCTCTAGCCCAGAGAATGTGGTGGCATTTCTGGTCCTCTTTCTATTTGGTTTCTTCTTTGAATGCTAGAGTTGCAACTTGCATTTGTGGTTGCAGCAACGAACTGTGCTCAAAGACAGTGATTTTCATAAGTGTTCCTGAGCCCATGAAGTGATTTCCTCCACATAATCGTGATCTTAAAACAGTGCCACCTGAGGGCCCAAAGATCACGGGCATCCAATATTGCTTTTTGGCCTTGTCCCTTGCATACATTTCTCTGGATTCTCTGAAACTTTTAATTATATTATGTACTATAGATGAAGAAATTCCCAAGTTCTTTGCTGTTTTACATGAGAAACATTATTCAATTTGGGAATATATTTTTTCAAAAAACAATAAAATTTCTCAGTTTCACATTTGATATGCTGTCTTTTTACTGTTTTCTATTAAATACAGGATTTAAATGAGTTGCAAATCATTGCATTCTGCCTTTATCTCCATTTTGCACAGCGTCCCAACTTAAATACTTGTCTACTGTAGCTCCCTTTAGAGCTTTGAAACACACAGTGTGCAGTGATTGGGGCTGAAAGTGCTGTGTGTAATTTCTAAGCTTTGTTGCACGTTTTTGTTTCCGTGCCAGCTTTGTGCTCTCCTGCATCTCAGACACATATAAACCCGGATTAACGGCGCTGAGGTTGTTTCAGGCCTTTTATAGTGCTGTGTATGTGTGTGAGATGGTTCTGCTCCACACCGCTGGACCCCCTGAACTAGCTAACATCCTTATTTGGGCACAGCCTGCTTGGGCTTCCTCCTGGATTGTGTCAGCCAGCTGTAATGAAGAGGGATCTGTGTGTTCGGCTCTTAGCACTGGGCCGGTCAGCTGTGACTAGGCGCCAAAGCTTTCCAAAGAGCAAAATTTACAAAGGATCTTTGGCAACAAGAGAGAGGTTCATTGGGAATATTCTTAAATTTAGTTGTTAGAAAAGCTAAGTTTGCAAATATTCTCTCAGAAAAGTGTTATTTTATTATGAGGTTAAACAAGTTCTACACAGCACTGGTAAAAAAATCTCATCCATCCTAATGAGAAACTGTAGCTCACAACTCAGTTTATATCACAATACCTACATTTAGAGTGAGATACTCATTCAACCTAATGAGAAACTGTAGCACACAACTCAGTTTATATCACAATACCTACATTTAGAGTGAGTTACTCATTCAACCTAATGAGAAACTGTAGCTCACAACTCAGTTTATATCACAATACCTACATTTAGAGTGAGTTACTCATTCAACCTAATGAGAAACTGTAGCACACAACTCAGTTTATATCACAATACCTACATTTAGAGTGAGTTACTCATTCAACCTAATGAGAAACTGTAGCTCACAACTCAGTTTATATCACAATACCTACATTTAGAGTGAGATATTCATTCAACCTAATGAGAAACTGTAGCTCACAACTCAGTTTATATCACAATACCTACATTTAGAGTGAGTTACTCATTCAACCTAATGAGAAACTGTAGCTCACAACTCAGTTTATATCACAATACCTACATTTAGAGTGAGTTACTCATTCAACCTAATGAGAAACTGTAGCTCACAACTCAGTGTATATCACAATACCTACATTTAGAGTGAGATATTCATTCAACGTAATGAAAAACTGTAGCTCACAACTCAGTTTATATCACAATACCTACATTTAGAGTGAGATATTCATTCAACCTAATGAAAAACTGTAGCTCACAACTCAGTTTATATCACAATACCTACATTTAGAGTGAGATATTCATTCAACCTAATGAAAAACTGTAGCTCACAACTCAGTTTATATCACAATACCTACATTTAGAGTTTTTTTAATTTCAGAACACGTGTGGGCAGAGAGTGTTTATATGTTGATTATATTCTTAAGTACACTACTGAGATAATTTTCATGTAGCCTATCGATATTCTTTGCATTTTCCAGCCAATCACAAATGGTGCGAGATACTTGTTCAACAGATATTTTAGCAATAATTTCAGTTGGAATATCTCAGCACCTGAAAACAGAACAGAAATCGCGCAAGGACTTTTGTAAATTACAACTAGAAGGGAAGCTAGAGAAGCTTGCTGTTCACATATCAGAATAAACGCAACAGCACTGAGACGTCACATTATTAAAGGAGAAGAGCAAATTAAACAGCAGAAATAGATGCTTTTTGTATAGGCATTAAGGGGTTTCTGAGAAAAAGAGAATGAAAATCCAATACAGGTCTTTTTTTTCTGTAAACTGAGGAGATATAGAGATACTATGCCAAACGTAACAATGTTTTGGACACCGTTGTTGAAGCTGAACTTGCTATCCAGCCAAACACAACAAATCCAACATTAAGAAACATGTGGATCATGTAATCATTGCATGGAGGCCATATGGTGCACACACACACATACACACACTCGCACACACACACGCGCCTTTTGGCTTGAACTGTTACTCACTGGCCATGTGCCAAATATGCAGAAAATGGATATTACTGACTGTGAGGTTCAGTGACCTCTGACCTGTTTATTTGTTACTAGATTTACATCCTTTGTGATAAAAAATATATACAACAGAATACAGTTTTCTTCTGTTTCTTGATGGCTACTGTAAACATACCTAATATTTAAACATGCATAGACTGAGTTATTGATTCATGATCTACGAAGTGATAAGCTGGCCAAAAATAAAATTCCCCAGGTTTTCTTGTTTGGTGTTTGAGGTTTGCTTCTTTAATTTTAGCCCTGGAGCAATAAGGTCAATATAGTATATAACACATGTAACAAATGTAAAAGCTTATTAGCATTTCAACAATTATCATCATGCTAACTAACTTCAAGGGGGAAAACCTGGGTGAATTTAATTTTGGTCCAAACAATCGCTTTAAGGCATTTGGCTGAAAGAGCACTGAGTTTCGGCCAAGGTTCTGATCCACTCTGGAATAGCAGTCCAGTAAATCAGCATCCAGCCAGGAAATCGATAAGCCTTTTTATGGACTGTAGTGAACGACGACCCACACACACACGCAAGCACACAGTGATGAACAGTTGTGTGACAGGTTTGCTGACAGAAACTTCTTTCTTGTGTTGAAGAAAGCTCAGCTTGTCCGCTTTACTCCTACTGCTAGCCAGGTTTTTTTTTTTGTTTTATAAAAATCCTTCAAATTCTCCCCGATTTCATGACTCAAACATGATACTCATGAGGTGGTACTCCCTCAAAAAGGGGTTCCTGAAATGCTTCATGCCAGGAGCAACATGTAATGGTAATGTTTGCCCTGACACCAGTATTGACACCAAATATTCTGTGAAGTAAGACATCAACGCACCAAAAAGTACTAATCTTAGCCCACTTTTACCAAACTCATTACAAGAAAGTCCACTTGACAGCCATCTTGGCAACCCCACTGGGCAGTTATTTCCAGTTATACATGACCTCAGGCCTATCTCTTTGAAAAGCTACTTTTACATTTCAAAAACATCCTTAAAATCACTCAGAAAATCTGATAAAAACAGCATAAATCTTTTGTAGCGTTTAGCTCAAATAACACTCAAAAATATGTTTTTTCAGCCTATTCCTGCATCTGCACATGCCTCGACAATGAGGGGGGCTTTTCTCACTTGCAGCTGAAACAGCAAGCTAAAAACAGACTGTCATTAGCTCTCCCATTCATATGTCTTCTCCTTTACAATATCTGTGCTTTTATTTCACTTTCTGTTCTTTCAGTCAACTAATGCCTTAGAATACCATGATAAAACGATGAGTGAGATTGAGGTATAGAAAAATAATAAAAAATCTGTATTTGAATGTAATCCATTCAGCTGTGAACTATTAACACTTCAATAAATTTTATTAATATTTAGTTAGACATGAGACATCTTCTGAACTGCACATCCCTACACTTGATGACTGCACCTCAAATGCACATGAGTGTGTGGTTAAAGGACAAACTGATGACAACAGTATAGTTATCACTTAAGATCTAAAATGTGCTTCATGTGAATCTATCAATCTCTCTCTCTCTCTCTCTCTCTCTCTCTCTCTATATATATATATATATATATATAGAGAGAGAGAGAGAGAGAGAGAGAGAGAGCAGGACACAGTATATGCATATATGAGTCACAGTATGTGGTGTAACATAACCATGCAAAAGAGTGTACTATAACTGTGGAAATAGATGTTGCGTAACCATACAAATGGATGTGGTCCTTGATTCTTGGGTGTGGGTGTAACCATGGAAATATGTGTAGCATAATCATGGAATTTGGTGTAGCCATGGACATGAGTGTTATGTAATTATGGAAATGGTTAAAGGGGTACCATAGAAATGGGGCAGAATCTGAATTTTGAAAAGTGAAAGGGACATGTTCCCAAACGAAATCAAACTAGTGACAAGCATGCTGTTAGAAATGTACTTAAAAAGAACTCACTGTATGTCTTAGCACTGCTTGAAGCTCACTTCATGCAGTGGACCAGTGACAGTCAGGGGGAGAACTCAGAGCAAACAGTGCAGTGATGAGTTTTGTTTAGCAGCTGCTACACACTGCACCATACAAACTCAAACCGCTGCACTGTTTTGATCAAAAGGATGTTGTTGTGCTTCAAGATGTTGTTTTTTGTTCTGCTCTGTTTTAGGTGCTTTAGTACCCCCCTTAGTCTTGAAGCAGCTTTAGACCTAGAGACTGTGTGTGTGTGTGTGTGTATGTGTGTGTGTGTGAGATCTGAGAGTTGTAAAGCTCCATCATAAACACTCCAGTGTGCATAAAAGAGTCGGGGTGTGTGTTTAAGAGAGCTGAGATCAGAGAGGAAAGCACAGGAAAAATCCTGTAAAACCCTCTACAACACTACACCTCCATACAGCACCTACTAATGAGAGAGAGAGAGAGAGAGAGAGAGAAGGAGAGAGAGGAGAGAAAGGGAGAGAGAGTGGAGAAAGACTGAAAGATAGCAGAAAAAAGGGAAAGAAAGGAAAAGAGCGAGAAGAGAGAGGTAGTAGAGAGAAGAGAGAAAAGTAGGAAGAGAGAGAAGATAAAAAGAGAGAGAGAACAGAGAGAGGGCGAGAGAGGAGAGAAAGGGAGAGAGAATAGAGAAAGAGAGAGCGAGGAGAGGAGGAGAGAGAGAAGAGAGACCAAGAGGAGAGAGAAAGAAACAGAGAGAGAAAGAGAGAGAGAGAGAGAGAGAGACAGAGAGAGAGAGAGAGAGAACCTGTTAAAAAAACTCTTTATTGGCATGAATTTTATTATTATTCGAAGCAATTAATATACAGTGTGGTCTGAGACCACTAGTGAAAATACTCCTATTGTGCATTCTTGAATTTAATTTTGAAATTCTGTAGTACGAATAAGCCCTGTGATGGACTGGCGACCTGTCCAGGGTGTTTCCTGCCTTTTGGCCAACTACTGGAATAGGCTCCAGCTCCACCTGCAACCCAGAAGGATAAACGGCTTAGAAAATGTGTGTGTGTCTAGTGCAAAATGATATGATCAGCCAATTAGAGTGACAAGTAAAATATTTGAAATATTTGAAAGAATTTCAGAATTTCTTGGTATTGGGTACAGCAGGCAGGTCAAACTGAAGACATTCCAGGCCGAAGTGCTGCAGATATTAGCATTTACCTTCATCTAACGCTCTGAATTCAGTTCATAAAGGCCTTGATAATTAGCCGATGAGCTGAATCAGGTGTGTTTAATGAGTCAGCAAGTCTGCAGTGTTTTGGCCCGCAAGGACTGGAGCCTGACACATGTGGGGTACGGTATGTCTGTGTCTATGTTTTGCTGTAATGACAGCCCACACTCGAGCTGCATGAACTCCACAAGTTTGTGCAAAAGCTTCTGATGAGTAGATCAAATCCACCTCAGAGTTGTCTGAACACGAGCTTCGGTGGAAGGAATAAGACTAAAAAACAAAACTGATCTTTTTTACAAAGGCCATAACTTGATCAATTTTCCATATTTGCTTCAGTTTGAATAGTGACCTAGAAATACTGCACAGTCTTCAATATTTCTTCTTTATTGTACATGTAACTTGTCTTTGTTTTAAATGCTTCAGAGTTTAAAACGTTCTGTTGTTTAGTTCAAAGCTTAAGTGACAAAATCCCATATTTGGAATGTGTTCTCTGACTTTTGGACCCAAACAAATACATGCGAATGTAAGATTAAGCATGGTTAACATGAAAGTTGTCCCTCACTATCCCTTCATGATTGCATTGTCAGTCAGTAACTGTGGGCAAAGTATGAGCTATCTATCAGGTAATTCATGATTGAGAAATACCAAAGCTCTATATTTGAAGAATGTAATTATTTTCCTAGCGCTGCTCAGCTTAAAGATATGGTTTGCAGTGCCTTCCTGCACTGCTTAATGTCTCTGAGCACCACTCATGATCTTAACATTACCGTCTTATGTTAAACCCAGAACAAGAACACACAAAATTGGTAGTATGTAGCTTAAATTTACATATAGTTAAGGTCAGATATTTCAAAAAGGAAAGTATTTTTAGTGAGCTAGCATTGCTATCCTAGTCACATTATAAAGTTTAGCTGGAAAAAAGTTAGCTGATACAACATTTACAATAAATTCATAAAATCATGTATGTTTAATAGAGTTGTATTCTGCTAAATCTACTGTTGCATGTTTCTCCATTTTGGCCTTTCCACAGGCAAACTGCATTTTAGGTCACTGAAACTGACCTTTTGCAAAACTTCTTTTGAGGGTGAAGGTGTTCAGAAACTGTGTTGTCTAGTAGAGAGGGAGGATGGAGTTTTTGGCTTGCAACATCAACAGTGTGTGTCTTTTTCTCCTCTGTTTGACATCAGAGTGTTTGTTTACATGAGGTGATTTTGTGCAGTGGCGGATGTAGCCAGAATAATGCTTGTTTTAACATTGCTAACAGGATTTATTACATGTTTATACATAAATGTACAGTTACTCTTACACTGTACTGAGTAAAAGAGGCGCCAAATGTGCTGTGGAGGTCACTGCTATGTCCACAGCACAGACCCCGATGCAAACGTTGCCAGTTTTGGACGAGACCTGGTCAGACCTCTAGTTGTTGGGACAACTTTGAAAATAAAGTGGTTCTTGCAGAAGAATGGCAAAAAGATTTCTGTTCATCAAGGGCATCGCAGTTATCATTGAGTGAGCTGCTAAGAGCATGTTTTTGCATTTTTGTGTGAATAGAGATTTTTAAAAACAGAGGTTGTGTGGAAAACCCCTGTTTTACATGTGGACTAGGCCTTAGTTTACTACATCATTTGAAGACAGTAGCTGCTCTTCACATTGTGGGAAAATTTCATGAACGTTGGACTAATAGAAATGCTCCAAAACCTCTTTACATTGAGTGCATTCAATGCACTCAATAGTCCAATCATAATCGGATTTCTGCAGTATTATTTTTTATTTTATATCATTTCTGCAGATTATCCAAATACTCATGTAACAGCATACTCCAATCTTGGAATCTGATTAAGAAATCCGATAAAGAGAGCTGGATTTTAGCTCAGTAATCAGATTTCACAGTGCATGTATACTCTTACTCGGATTTCTTTCAGATTTCTCAGTCTGCGCATGTGTTAAAACAGACCGGAAATAAGCAAGCAGCGTTGTTGCGAGATGGCAGCAAAACACCTTTGGAGCGATGCTGAAACCAACTACGTGCTTGACGAAATGAGGGATTTAAATATTTAAAATATGTTCATATTTTCAGGTAGAGTCATGAAGTCATGAAGTTTGAGTTTATGTTACGTTTACATCACGTCTTCTTCCGTGAGTTCAATGGCTGGTTGCAAAGCAGAAATCTGATTACTGTCTGACTCATGTAGACCCGGAGTTTCCCCATTATCTGATTACTCAAGTGCGTGATTGGATTACTGACAAAATCTGATTTTCTGCTGTTATCGGATTATTAAGTGCATGTAAACGCACTCACTGACTTGCAAGAAGGTTAAGAAGGTTTTTTCCTTCTCCTATAAAGTTACTATTTTAGAGATGCATGGTTTTCTTTCAATAGAGACGCTACATGAGTAGAGTAGGATATCAGCTGGCATTCTAATTGTGACACTTGCTGAATGTTTTAGGTGCTTCTTAGAGAAACAGTGCTCTATATTGTGCATTAGCTATTTTGTCGAGGTGTTTGACATCTCGCCCATAAATCCTTCCAGCATTTGTTGGACAATCTCCAGTTAGTTTTCTATATAGCTAATCTCACAACACATAATGTAAAGGTTCTTTGTCACGTTAAGGATTCTTCTTAGAACCTTAACATCATACGGACGTTGCTTACACTTAAAAAGTTTCTTCACATTTTTCACATTTACACATATCATTTGCAGTATACTGGTTCTCTAAAGAACCATCCATTGGAAGGTTCTTCAGGGAACCAAAAGTGGTTCTTCTATAGCTTTGCACTAAGAACTTGTCCTGGCACATTTACTTTTAAGAGCGTATCCCAGGCTGTGTAGTGAACAGTGAATGGGTTAACGAGTGAACCGCTCCGAACACAACGTACTGGCTTCATCTCAGTGTTTCTGTCTGTAGTCCTCCTCCAGTCTCCAGAGTTTAAGGTCCTGTTTGTTAGTGAGCTTTTCTGGACCTTCCTGTGGAGCTGCAGCTGTTGGGCTACTTCCTCATAAACAGGAAGTCAATGGGACGTGTTTGTGTCACACAGGATGAGCTGTGTACTCTTTTATCCCTCACAGTCTCTGTGTTTCAGTTTTAGTTCATTGGCCTTTATTACCAGGAATCGCTTCTCATGTGACACCAAACAACAGGCAATACAGCAGTACTGATGGTAAAAAAGACTCAGCACAGCTACATTTTAATATATACAACAACAGCCATTGCTAATATCAATACACAACAACAACAACAGCTAACATTATTATTATTATTATTATTATTATTATTATTATTAATAATAATAATAATAATAATAATTTAACCTTTCAGGGTCTGTGTGAAGGTTCACTGTTTATATAGTAAATAATTTATAGCAGTTACTGAATAATTTAGGTGGATACTAAATCATTTATAATAGTTCCTGAATACTTTACAGGGGATACTGAATAATGTATAGTAGTTACTGAACAATTTATAGTGGATATTGAATAATTTATAGTAGTTACTGAATAGTCCATAGTATAAACCGAATAATTCATAGCGGATACTGAATAATTTGTAATAATTACTGAATAATTAGTAGTGAAAACTGAATAATGTATAGTAATTACTGAATAGGCTGATTTACAGTACAGGCTGAAAAATTCTCTCTCTGTCTCTCTCTCTCTCTCTATAATGAACAGAGCCCCATCAGTGTGTGCTTGTAAGCAGAGTAAACAGTAGCTTTACTAGATCTGTGTGTTTGTGTGTGTGTGTGTGTGTGTGTGTGTGTGTGTGTGTGTGAGTGTGTGTGTGTGAGTGTGTGTGTATGTGTTCGGTGTAAGGAAATGGAAGGGTGTGAGAGTGATTCCATAATAAAACTGAAATAAAACCAAGTTTAAAAGAGGAAAAGCTAAAACTGATACTCTTAACATTTAACTGAGGGAGAAAAGAACATATGCTAACAATATGGAGACAGCAACATGTCCAGACACAGTGGTTTCAATAATGCTATCACCAGCTGTATTCCCTAATTACACTTTAATTATCCCCATAATACAGTAAGCATCCCCTTTAATTCCAGCTAAACGTGCTACAGAATCTGAATCAGTTTATTCAGCTTTGAGAATTTTCTGTATTATAGCTTTATTACAAATTGTTCTATAATACAAGGCGTGATTAATTTTACTAAATGCATTCCAACTAGATGCGTTACTGCAAATATAGTGTGAATAGATTTATATTTTGATCTTTTTTTCCAGTCTTTACTATTATATGTGAATAGAGCAATAGCAATATAGGAACATTTGAACAGATTTACAATGTCATGATATTTCCACAGATTTGCTCCAGACTACATATGTTACTGTATGATAGTTAATATGTGTATTAAAGGAATGGTTGGGGAATTACATGCATGAACATGAAGGGGAGTTAGATTTTGGCACAACCACTATTGTCTAAAAAAGTGGTGTTCAGCTACAGAGGGTGAAGTTTTATTTATTTTTATAGTTCACAGTTGGTCGTACTGTGTCTTAAACCACATCAACAAGTCTGTGCAACGTTACTAAACACCAAGATGCAGTTTGAGCAGGTTACGAGAAGTTTTGGGGAAGTATTTACGGAAAAGATTTGAGTGACTATTAACTTCTAGTGTTCGGTAGCCACTTTAGCCTCATAGCTCAAATTTAGAGCTAAAGAGGCAAGATATGGAAACGTAGAAATTTAGTAAGATACAAAAATGTTATAGAATTATTTATTATAGACCAATCGGTCACTGCTGTGTCTGATCCACTCATACCAGCACAACACACTAACACGCCACCACATCATTGACACTGCAGTGCTGAGAATGATCCACCACCCACATAATACCTGCTCTGTGGGGGTCCTGACTACTGAAAAACAGGGTGAAGGCTGGCTAAAAAAAGTATGCAGAGAAACAGATGGACTACAGTCTGTAACTGTAGAACTACAAAGTGCACCTATATAGTAAGTGGAGCTGATAAAATGGACAATGAGTGTAGAAATGAGGAGGTAGTTTTAATGTTATGGCTGATCAGTATAAGTGAAAATTATTAATTAATCTGCTATAGTATGAAATGAAGTTTATTTCAGCTAAGTGTGTATATGAACAGATTTATGATGTTTTGACACTTGCACAGATTTATTACAGTCTAGGTATATTACTATAAGAGGCCAGGTCCAGCTGGTGTGTGTGTGTGTCTGTGTGTATGTGTCACCATGGCTGGCTGGAGGGGATGTTTTTACCCTTTAAGGCATTGGGGGCATTTCTGAGCTGTTTGCTGAAGCAGCCAGTGCCAGCATAAGCCACCTTGGAATGCAAACTGACGTAGCAATGTGTGTGTGTGTGTGTGTATGTGTGTGTGTGTGCACTGCAAGTGTTACTAGGTTAAAGTAAATAACACTCAAATAACACTTGAGTTTGTAGTCAGTTCAAGCTGGTTATCCCCATTTTGTTGTTTTTTACTTATATTGTGTTCTACAGTCATTAAGTTGAATGAATGAATAACTCACTCTGAATGTAGATATTGCGATATAAACTATTCATTATTTAAATCTGCATTTTTTAAATACAAAATAGAAGCTATATTTACCAACACAAAAACATCCACACAACCTGTTACCTTTCCATTTTTACAGCGTATATGTGTGTGTGTTCACATGTGACCTGTAATGTTGTTATAACAACCCTTGCACATGCTAATGAAGCAGTGTCAGGGTGTGTAAGTCCAGCTGTTTGGGTCGTACTCTATCATTGGCTCTGGATTGTAAACAGAAGTCCATCTGGTGTGGATATTTAGCCTGAAGCAAATCGTTAATGCGGCAGTTAAGAGCCACTCCAGCACATGCTTCACTGACCAATACAGGACCGGAAAGGACCTAGGAACAAGACAAAGACATGCGTAACATGTTTCAGAATGGACTTTACCATTGCAGTACCAAAAAAAAAAAATGGTTCCAAACTCCTAACTTCAAAGAATACAGACCAAGTCAAAAGTTTGGACACACTCACTCTTATTGTTACTATAGCCCAGAGTTTAGAGTTATAGTGTAGACATCAAAAGGAGCTTTACACACTCTCAAGCAGCTTCACAAGGAACCACTTAGGATGCTTTTCCAACCAACCAACCAATAATAAAAAAGTACATATATGTATGTATATATGTATTTATACACTGTTAATACACTGTTTATACCCTTAAGTCCACTGGTACTGATTACTTTCAGGAACCAAAAAAGTAATCTTATTTCTCTATACTTCTGTGGGACTCTCTAAAATGGGAAAATACAATAGTCTGTTTGGCACTTTAACTTTATTTTGCCATCACTACATTCAGAGATTCAGTGCATCATGAAATATAGAAAAAAATTACACCACGGTTTGGTTCGAAATTTTGGTTCTGATTTAGAAATAATTAAAAAAAAAAATCTGAGCTACCCAAATGTGGAGAGGGACTGAGAGTGAGGGAGGGTTATAGTGTGTAATGATGTGTGAAGAGTGTTGAGTGTGTAAAGCAGGAATGCAAGAAGTGTTTAATGCTGGTTTAGCGTAAGGAATGAGGAACGTGCCAAAACGATCTGTGGAGGACTGGGGCACTGACAATAAATAGCCATCCACAGAAACTAGACTTGTACAGTATGCAGTCCAACAAGAATGTTGCGGCCCTTTGTGTGTTTGTCACTGCCTAAAATGTTTGATTTTGCAAGCATTTGCCTTTTTTTCTTTATATTTTTCTTCAACCTGTTTTGAAAGTTGCCTATTTAGTCCCTGATAAAAACAAGAGAGAAACTAATTGGAAATTAAATTAAACTCTAAGGAATGAGAAAATATGATTAAAAAATATTTTTATACTCTATAAATTCTCAAAGAACAGAACTTTTTATAATGAAATGAAACTTGTATACATACGCACCATATTTCTATATTCAAATACTCATGAAAGTAAGTGAAATAAAGTGCTCTCAAAGTCTAAAGGTCTAAAAATAGTTTGCCTAATATTTCATCATTTTTATAGGTTCATCATTCTAAAATTGGAATTATGGATTATAGGTGTGTGTGTTTTAAGAAATATAATATGTGTGTGTGTGTGTTAATTTGTGTATGTAGGTAAATATGTATGTTAGTGTCTATGTGTGTGTAAATGTGTGTATGTAAGTGTGTGTTTGTGTATGTGTGTAGTTATGTATGTAAATGAGTGTGAGTGTGTGTGTGTGTGTGTGTGTGCGTGTGTGTGTGGGTGTCTATGCGTGTGAGGTGGAGGTCCACTTTGAGCTGCTGAGTGATGTAGGGGCTACAGTAGAGTGGCAGCAGTGTGTGCAGTGTAAGTGGAGGATTTCCTGCAGGGAAGCAAAATGGTTCTTTGATTCATTGTAACACTCGTCCTGTCTCTTACACACACACACACACACACACACACACATACACACACACACACACAATGCTTTTAGAGCGACAGGAACCCAAGCATTTAATGTTTACAAGATTAAGTTCCCTTTTCGTCCCTGTTTACCCCTGAATAAACACAGGCTTTTCTCTGAAACACTCTTTGTTCTGCTAGTCTGTGTTCTTGTGTCAGTTATCTCATTTGAATTTGTTAGTTAAAGGACACACACTCACCTCGTCAGCCTGTTTTCTGGAGAATTTGGGATGCAGATACACTAGAAAATAAATGTAAAGTTCAGATATATTCAAATTATAATGGGGGTGACTAAGTGCACACAAATGTGATCTTTGTATCCATTGTATTGAGGTTGATCAAGCTTTACAGAATGCTGGTAAAAATCTCACCTAATGAGAAACTGTAGCTCACAACTCAGTTTATATCACAATACCTACATTTAGAGTGAGATATTCATTCAACCTTATGAGAAACTGTAGCTCACAACTCAGTTTATATCACAATACCTACATTTAGAGTGAGATATTCATTCAACCTAATGAGAAACTGTAGCTCACAACTCAGTTTATATCACAATACCTACATTTACAGTGAGATATTCATTCAACCTAATGAGAAACTGTAGCTCACAACTCAGTTTATATCACAATACCTACATTTACAGTGAGATATTCATTCAACCTAATGAGAAACTGTAGCTCACAACTCAGTTTATATCACAATACCTACATTTAGAGTGAGATATTCATTCAACCTTATGAGAAACTGTAGCTCACAACTCAGTTTATATCACAATACCTACATTTAGAGTGAGATATTCATTCAACCTAATGAGAAACTGTAGCTCACAACTCAGTTTATATCACAATACCTACATTTACAGTGAGATATTCATTCAACCTAATGAGAAACTGTAGCTCACAACTCAGTTTATATCACAATACCTACATTTACAGTGAGATATTCATTCAACCTAATGAGAAACTGTAGCTCACAACTCAGTTTATATCACAATACCTACATTTAGAGTGAGATATTCATTCAACCTTATGAGAAACTGTAGCTCACAACTCAGTTTATATCACAATACCTACATTTACAGTGAGATATTCATTCAACCTAATGAGAAACTGTAGCTCACAACTCAGTTTATATCACAATACCTACATTTACAGTGAGATATTCATTCAACCTAATGAGAAACTGTAGCTCACAACTCAGTTTATATCACAGTACCTGAGATGGGGGAGAAGCTAAGTAGCGTGCTACTTTTTGTAGCTAATAGCTGTAGCCGCTACAGTTTTATGAAATGTAGCTAATAACTGCAGCGCCTACAAAGTTTTGTGTAGCTATAGCGATCATTTTTGCTGCAATTTTGCTACAGCCTTCAGACAATCAGCACAAAATCTGAAGCACTAGAATCATATAGGGACACTAGCAGAAGTTAGCATTGTTGTTGCATTTTGTTTTTATTCCTCATGTTTTAGCCACGTTTATGGCCCAAATTGAAGGGCTAGCTCTAATAGTCATGGTTTGCCGATGGGTATTGGGTACTACTGAATTGGATGAATGTCTCTGTACTATAATGTGCCATAAAAGCCCTGATTGCTGTGTGATTTTTTGTGCTGTAGGTGGACTGGACCCGGAATCCTCCTGTGTGTATGCGTGTGTGTGGGTGTGTGTTTTTCCCATGCCATCCTGTGTGCAGGGTTTAGATAAGGTCATGTCTGTGGATCAGGTGCGTGACTATCAACCCCTCATGAGATTTGTTTTGACAGGGGAGGGTCCAGAGAGGCGTGGGCCGGGGTCAATCTTCCTCGTACTGTGTGCGTGTGAGTCTGTTTTCATCTCTTAGTGGGGAGTAACTTGTTCCATGTACTCCAATAACATTTTGATGGATTTGATAGAGCCTAACAAACAGGTCAGCAGTTCCTTTACAGATTCTTATTCACTAGCTTTTTACTGTAGGTCTCTGTTCCACCTTAAATGGTGCGGCTGTTACATTCTGGTGCGCAAGGTAGCTGCACCATTTAAGGTGGAACAGAAACTGGTTTCAGTCTCATAGTTCTTATTCTGATTCGGGCTCCAGTTCTATAAGTTGCTGAGTACCCAGTCGTTTTTGAGCTGCTTTTTTTTTTTCAACTTACAAAAGACCATGGAGAGACACCACACTAGTATGGGTGTGTATGTGCTTTTTCACTGGCTGCTCTGTGATGTTCTCAACAGCCAAACAGGGATGTTCCATGTGATCATAAGCTGTTTTGGTTCTGTTTGATGTTCTACAAAAGTGTTTTCTGCTTCCAGGTGTGTTCTGTTTTTAATACAAAATGTATCAGATCATCCTGACACCTCAGCCTCACATAATAGTTAATAATGTTAATAATAAATTTAATAATAAATTAGAAAAAAAAAATTAAATATATAAATAAAAATAAAGACAAAAAAAATAAAAATAAAAATCAAGAGAATGCTTTTTCAATGAAACAATAGACGCCATATCGCCCTCTGAATTTCCTGTAGGGTATTACAGTATTACAGTGGATCATATGATCATTATAGATTATTAATCGCAATTTTGTTTTTGCATTCAATGGTGGGATTTTCCCATAATTATGACAAATCAATTTGATTGACTAATCTTCGGAGCCCTAATATAAAGGTAGCCTAAGATGAGATGGCAGTGTTTATGCGAGTTTTCTCAGCGTCAGCTCCAGTCCCCCTCAGTGAAATGCTGGGAGAACGAAACGACAAAGGTTCTTCTACTGCTGCTCGGCTGCTTTAAGTGGGTATCTGCAATGCAGTGTGTGTGTGTGTGTGTGTGTGTGTGTGTGTGTGTGTGTGTGTGTGTGTGTTTTAATGCGTTATCTGCACCTGGGCTGCAGAGAAGATTTGTCGTTGCTTTTCTTTTGGGATCTAACTTTTATGTGTCTGCTCTCAGGTCAGGGCGTTTCAATTCAATTTAGTTCAGTTCAGTTCAATTCAGTTCATTTTAGTTCTGTACTTTTCAGTTCAATTCAGATCAATTTGATTCAGTTCAGTTCACTTCAGTTCAGCTCAACTGAATTGAATTCAGTTCAGGGATAAGAAATACAATCACAGATGTGTGAATATAAAGTGAACATGGTCAATGTAATTATTCACATTTAAATTTTATTCAAATTTTATTCAAAACAGTTCAGTCCAATTAAGATCCGTTTTATTAATCATCGTTTGTTGAGTTCAAGACACAGTTTGATGGGAAATGCAAGGGGTTTTTCTCACTCCATTCAAATGTAAATAAATAAATAAATAAAAAGAAAGACAAAAATCACCTTCCTTGTTAAACTGCGATACCCTGTTTTTATCCTCTTTGGAATAATGTGATTATGTGACATTAATTCAAATGTGTTTTTTGTTTATTATTAGTATTTTAATTCCATCCATATTTGATATTTACATACCAAGCTGCCTTGGATGTATCAGGAGTTTGTCACATCAAACCATCAGGTTACTGTGACTGTAAGGTTGCTGTGTAGAAATACACACTTTCACACTTTTTGGTCATTTCATTTTGATCCTGCGTCCCCCATTTTTTTTAAAAAATGACCACTGCTTATGATATTTATAGGACAAATAATACACTTAGGTTCTTGTTCCATTTGACTATTCAGTTCAAATCAGTTGAATTACATGTGTCTAGTGCTTTTTACAGCAGACGTTGTCACAGAAAGTGGTTTTACAGAGATCCAGACACTAAGCTACTATCTCTGTCTCTCTTTCTCTATCTGGCACTTTATTGTCTTCTGTGGTTTTGGAGGCCTTTTAAATCGAAGCGCTGTGCTAATCTGTCTCTGCAGAAACAGCATTCAGTTAGAAATGTAACTTCTGCTCTGGTTTGAGAGGAGTAGATGTTGGAGGTGGAAATTTGGAGATTTTACTGCTTCTGGGAGGAGTTGACTTTACTCTCATCACCATGACGATCACTACAGAGTGAACACTATCATTACCAGTATCATCACCCGTACGGTCATCATCGTCTTTACTGCGACTCATCCATCATCCCTCTCAGCACAGTTTATGATCCAAGACTGTTTCTACACCGCATGCTGAGAGCTTCATGGTCCACAGAGATGTGGCACTTCACCAGAAATGTTCTGCCTGTTCTCTTCTACTCTACTTGCAGCATCAGTCAAACGTTTTGACCCTGATTTGTTCCTAATATATCTCTGAATATAAAATAGTGCAATTGATGCCCATATTTAAATTTATTACCAAAAACAAAATTCTCAGTGTAAAAAAAATGTTATTATATTAAATATTTGATATAATAATAGGAGTAGGTGTGTCCAAACATTTGCCTGGTATTTCACATGGTATCATATGGAATTGTCTTCAATATTAGGCAGTTTTCAAAGGAAATGAATTCAAAATCAGGCAGTTCAATTGTTCCAGACCAGCAGTGTGTACAGTATATTATGGAACAGACAGTTCCAGTCCTTAAATTTCATTATGCACCTGGTATACGCACATGTATGACCACCTCACAACAACTGAACTCTGTATTACTGCACAACGTTGTGAAAAATCCTTGTGATGTTAATGGAATAATCTTTAACTCTAATGCTGCTCGCATGGACCACTGAGTGTACTGATGAAGTAAGAACCTGTTTTTGTTTAAACTGAGGAGCTGACAGCTTATTTTCTTAACTAGACCTGGGCTGATCAGCTAGTTAACTGGCTAAAAGATAGCTAACAACCATCATTAATATCACACTTGAATGAATGGCTTACACACTTCAGTTGTCCATGTTTCAATCAGAAGCAGCAACAAACTCAGGCTAAATCTTAAACAGCTCCATACTCTCTAAATAGAGTGCTAACTATGTACGTTTTAAAATTCTAGCTTCTATAGCCAAATAGTGCACTATATGTCAAGTATGCATGTCGCTTAATTCCAAATTACTTTTTTAGCTCTATTATGCACTTTTGGGAAGTCAGCCCTAGCATGGTAAGAGGAACGCCCTTGGGTTGGTGCTGTGTAAGACTTGCGGTGGTAGTCTGGTGTGCTTATAAAGTTTTTGCAGAAAAGTATCAAGTCATTTTTTTTTTCTCCATCTGCAAAGTGGAAGTGGTTCCATGTCCAAGAAAGAAAGTGGTTCCAAGAAATCAGTTTTCTTCATACTTTCTACATACTAAATAGACTTATAGTTCACTCTTTTGAAATGCATGTAATAATGATCAATAATTATTGATATAGAGAGAAATACTACCCAGGCTGATTAAATCCCTCCTCTCTCTGATTCAGCAGCATGCAGGTGGTGTGGGATTTGTGCATGCCTGGCCTGCTGAGATGTTTCTGTGAAAAGGTGTGAAAGCCTCACCTGTGAAGTGAGAAAACACACTGCTTGTAGCTGCTGTGAGAACACACTCTCTGAACCCTCCCGAGGGAGATGCTGTGTGAAACTCCTCATCCTCCTCAGCATTTTTCAGGGAATCCTCAGTGCACCTGGTTCCTTTCCAGATCTTCTCTGAGTCCAGATTCCCTCAGGGCTGGAGGACCTGAGAGAGATTCACACCGCTCATTCAAACAAACACAGTCTGCTCATGAAGTCTAGTGGTACTGGCCTGGATGCACAAGCTTGACTGAAAACATTTTCTACAATTAAAATGAATACAATTTTCCAAGATTTAAGGTTGGTGAGTAAAATTTCTCACAACTTATTATTTATTAATATTATTTATTTCTAACAAATTATTATTTATTATTAAAATGGTAGTTTGGATTTTTTTTCTCCTGAGAAGTTTTGGGGAGGTTTTTTGTGACAGTAAACAACATCTCTTTATTTTTTATTTTTTTAACCACTGTTGTCTGATGTCACAAGAGATCCTCAGAGTTCACCTGTTGGCAAATACAATTAATGTATTGCCTAAATATATTTTCAGATAAAACAATATTTGAAGCGTAATTTCCATGCAACACCTTGTTATTTCTCTGGTTAACAGGATTTGTAGCTTGCATTTAATCACTCTATGGATCACGATAAAAGTAAGCTAACAAAGGCGGCACAGTGGCACAGTGGGTAGCACTGTCGCCTCACAGCAAGAATGGCCTGGGTTCGATTCCTGGCCAGCTGACCAGGGTCATTTCTGTGTGGAGTTTGCGTGTTCTGCCTGGGTTTCCTCCCACAGTCCAAAGACATGCAGGATAAGCGGTTTAGATGATGTGTGTGTGGGTGGATAGCTGGCTAGTTTAGCTTAGCTATGACTGCTGGGACAGGCTCCAGCAAACTTTTGTTTTATCTGTCTATGTGTTGCAATATTCTAAAGCAATCTGCCATGATGATATTGAAAGTGAAAGTGAAATCAGTGCAAAACCACAACCTCCAGCAGCTTATTGCTTTTGCAAAGCATTAAAACTTAATCTTAATACACACATGAATACACAATATCGATCATAGGTGCAGTCGTATGTGTTTATATTGACATTGTTGGGACAAAACCTTGTATCTCCATTTTTGCTGTAATTTTTATTTTTTATTTTAATTTTTATTTATTATTAAACAGCATTTCCTTTCTTTGTGTGAAAATTTCAGAATGGATAGACCAATAGAAATAGTTCAGCATTACGTGGAAAATATGTTTTTACTTCAACTTAAGAACATTTTCCCTTCTTCTGTAAACATATTTTGGAGATGGTTTTGTTCTAGCAGTGATGATATGGTGTGTTTTTATATGGCTTTGCACATGCCTCAGTCTCACATTAAAACCAAAACAATCCGTTTTAATGATGACCAGGTCAGAGCTCCTGAAAAGATGATAAAACACACCGAAGTGTGAAAACAGCGTCAGTTCGTCTGTTGCAGAAACCAGAGCAGGTCTGTAGAAAGAGGAGACAACAGTTCATTCTGTGGTTGGTCTATTTAGATGTTATTGAACCATTTTGCATTCATACTTCAAACTAACTCCGCTTTGGAAGTGGAGTTTGTTGCAACAGAATTCTAATGGCAGCGTTCACACTTCTAACAAGCCGAGCTGACAGAGCGTTCACATCAGGGTTCATATTAATTGAACCAAACCTGTGAACACACTCTAAAGTTGCTATAGTTTTCTGCAGCTAAAGCCAGCTGTAGTCCGCAACGTATGACCCCTTTTGCACAACCTTTACATTATTTCTAGATTATTTGTGTGCTGTCTGTTTTATGTATATGGATGATTCTACTGAACTGGTTCAAAACACATTTCAGACTTTTGACTGACGTGGACTTCAGACTAAAATTTGCTATGAGTGACACTATTCCTTAATTATGTCTATTTTGTTATAATACATGATTAAATGTATCAAATATTTCAGTAGTGACTGTGTTGGTAGTGACAATGTTAGCTAATTTTGAGAACTCCATCTACATGACTAGCAAACGCAGAAATGAATTGTTTCAGTAGTGACAGTTCTTAATGTTACACACTGATTTTCAGACGTTTGAGACACATTTACTACAAAACAATGATATCTAACTGGTCACCGTGTGGCCATGAGAGAGAAGGATGCAGTCTTACTTCCTGTTCTGAAATGCAGGGGTGTGGCTAAAATAAGGCTCCGCCCATGGACTAAAACATTATTGACATTAAAATGTAGAACAGCATTTCTTCAATACATTTAAAAGAAATTAAAAAGGTCTTGAGTTGAAATTTAGAGGTTGGGACAGACACCTCACTGCAGAAAGTACACTATAAACGTTGATTCTGTATTTAACTTTTTAATGTTTCTATCAATACCTGGGGTTTGGATAGATCATAACATAATCCTTGTAAATATCTAAGATGTGAATACTTCATTCATTCATTCATCCATCCATCCATCCATCCGTCCATTTATTTATTTATTTATTTATTTATGTGTGTGTGTGTGTTTAAAAGGTGAACCCTTCAATATAGAGGGAATCTTCATTAGCTAACTTTTTATAACTTCCTAATTCTGCTCTCTCTCCCTCTCTCTGTTTCTCTGTTTCCCCCTCTCTCACCTCTCACTCCACTCACTAACTGTTTCCATGTACTGGGTGGAGATGATAGATGAGATGATTGAATGAGAGACAGGGGGAGAGAGAGAGGAAAGAGAGAGAGAGTGAAAGAGAGAGAGTGTAGTTTGGCAGCAGTGAAATGTAGTTCAAGAACCAGACAGAGCACTTCAGTATGTGTATGTGTTTGTGTGTGTGCATGTTTCAGACACTGCATGCACACACACATACACACACACACACACACATACACACACACACACACACACACACACACATACACACACACACACACACACACACACACACACACACACACACATACACACACACACACACACACACACACACACACATACACACACACACACACACACACACACATACACACATCCATACTCTTCCTGCTTCTTTAACACCCCCCACAAGTTTCCTCGTGTTTCTTATTTCCTCGTTTCATTTGTTCTTTTTCCTCACAGCATCAGGACGATCCAGCTGTGTGTGCGTGTATGAGTGTGTGAGTGTGCATGTATGCGTGTGTGCACTGATCAGTGTGAGGTAGAGAGCCTGTTTTGACAGTTGGAGTGTGACACGCGGCTGTGGAATGTTCTACAAGTGAGAGAAAAGGGGGAGATAGAAAGAAAGAGAGAGAGAGAGAGAGAGAAGAAAAGAGATAGGAAAAAGAGATTGATAGAGAAGGAAAGAAAGGGGTAATGAGGGAAAGGGGGATAAAGGAAAGGAGAAAGACAAACAGGATAAAAGAGATAGAGAATTAAAAAGACAGGAAGAGAAGAGAAGAGAAGAGATTTAAATTCTTTGTTACATTTTAACTGCAACTAATACCACTACCAACATACCAATAACACTTCCCATAATTGATTTGATCTTAATTGAATTGAGAGAGAGAGAGAGAGAGAGAGAGAGAGAGAGAGAACCACTCTCTGTCTCTCTCTGCAGGTCTTCTGTGGTGATAAGTTCACGCCCCCTTCTGAGAGAGAGCTGTTTGGTTTTTGCTAGAGGCGCGCAGCCGAAACGAAAGAAGAGAGGGAGGAGTAAAAAGAGAGAGAGCCAGAAAGACAGAGGCAGAGGGAGCGAGAGAGAGAGGAGGAGGAGTGGAAGAGCAAGAGAGGAGGAGTAGAGAAGAGAAGGAGGAGAGAGTGGTGGAGAGTTTTTTTTCAGTTTTGTGAGAGCGACTGAAGAATGCATGTGGCTGCTCTCTCTCTCTACCTCTCGCCTTTCTCTCTCTCTCTCTCTCTCTCTCTCTCTCTCCGTCTGTCACTCTCTCTTTCTTTCCTGTCTCTTCCTCTCTTTCCTCCTCCCTCCTTTCCAAAGTGGACGTCAGACACAGACACGCACACTGGACTCTTTCTTCTCTCTTTCCCTCACTCTGTCTGAGCCGCTGTAATGCCCGTGGTTGGAGTAGCCTCTAAGCTGCGGCCACCGTTGGCCGGTGCCCGGCCCGTACACACCGCTCTGCCCATCCCAAACCCCGCGGGTCAGAGGTCAGGGGGAAGGGGGCAGGGGCCAAACTGTCAGCTGTCAATCAAAACGGAGCTACAGGAGAGTTCGAACCGAGAGGCGGAGGAGAGGAAGATCTGTAAGGTCAGTGCGGAGATTAGTGGGACACACGTGCTATGTTTATTTTTATGCATTTTCAGAACAAAATTATGTCTGTCAAAAGAAGCGTGTGGGCAGGAAAGTTAATGGACTTCTCTCTCACTGGACTGTCCAGATTTACCACTTTAGCACTGTTTATTTGGTTGCTTGTATAATATTTGATCTATGACTATGCTATAGTGGGCTACTGTCACTAGTACTGTGCTGTGCTTCTGTTATAGTTTCATTGGCATCGTTCACTTTCTCTCTTTATCGGTGTGTTCAAATATATTGTACTGTGTATCTCATACAATCTGTTGTGATGTTTATTGTATTGTACTTATGAGTGGACTTTGAGTGTAGTTTGGCAGTATTACATGCTTATTGTGTTGAAATTAAGCACGTATGTGTAAGTAGCCTAGTAAATTTGCTAGCTTGTCATGACATTTATGGGTACTAACGGGTGCCCAGTGCATGTATGTACTTGTGTGCATCCATTGCTATATGCGTACGCATACTAACACTATATCTACAGTATGTATATGCTTAAGGTTGTGTGGCAGTGGGTATATAGTGTCACCTATGTAGTAGCTGGTGTACAGTGAATATACAGTATTTACATGCATCGCTGTTTGTGACTACACTGTATATAAAGCAGACAGTGTGCTGATGTACAGGTGTACAGTACCGTTCAAAAGTTTGGAATCATTGTTGTCAGTACTATAAAACCTGTTTTGTTGCAGATATATGTATAAAGTGATTATAATATGATGCACACATTCTGTAGCTTTGAAGTTATTTGTTAAACTGAAGGATGAATGAAGCTGTAGATTATTCCTTAAATACTGGGGAAATTGAATAGCATTAAGAATGAAGCCATTCATAGTAATTCATGTGAATTAGATAATTACAGTTCGGTACTTAATAATGTTTGCTATTTTTTACTGTGTCATCACTTCTAATTGTTTCCAAAATACTCTCAACTGAGAATAAACTGTTTAACTTGGCGTCTAGTTTATAACTTTTCAGTGTGAAGTTATTATTGAGTTACAATTATTAGTATGAAAAGTGATTCCAAACTTTTGAATGGGAGTGTATGTGTCTGTTGTAATGTAAATGATACTAATGGGTCTCACAGTGAATTTTACGAGGATATGAGGGACTCAGAATGTCAAAAAACTCCATAAATTATCAATGTTATTCAAGTCAGGAGATGTCATGCAAGCACCTTCACCTTTTTAGAAACCAGTTATTTTAGCTGTATGTTTGGTTGTCTTGTTGAAACATCCATCTTCGCTCCAGATTCAATTTCTTGAGATTAAATTCTCCTCTAATATCTCCCGGTACATCGCTTCATTCATGTTTACTTCGATGATGTCTAATGCCCCAGCACCATTTGCAGAGAAGCAGAGCCATATCGTGATGCTCCCACCTTCATACTTCACTGTTAATGTGGTGTTCTTGGGATTATAAACCTTCTTTCTCCAAACATTTTATTATTGCCAAACAGTTCCATCCCAGTCCGAGAGCAAGTTGTGAAATCTTTCATGGTGCACCTGTCAATTAGTTAGATATGGTTCCATGAACATTGTAATTGCATATTTTCAAAACATTTGTACTAACAGAGAAGTTTAAGATCATTGCTATTGCTCTGTAGCTTTTTCCTTTCATGTAATGTTTAATAATGTTGTCCCTGATAAATTTAGGAAACTCCTTCTCCATGATGGCTGCTTGTTGCATGAAATCTTCCCAACCAATGGCAGTGTGTTTTATAATGACACCGGGTGCAATTACAATCACAATGCTCATGAATACATACTTCTTTGTTCATATTCCAAGTATAGATCACTGTATCTGTTCATATGTAGCCCATGTAACATATAAAGCATAAAATACAACATTATTTGTTGTGATAAAAATGTTTTAATGACATGACATTTGATCTTCAGAGAGATAAACACGGTAGCAGGAATGAATGGAGTTGAATTGAATCGTCTTCCGTGCATCATGCTGCTGCTTGTGTCGCGTGTGTTTCCGTGCACAAGTGAGTCATTCATGATTGGTAAATCACATCGTGCACGTGGTGTGGGAGCCACGGCAGCCGGACTGTGTGTGAGCCATTGTCATTTTTCCTCCGGGGCTATTAAGATGTCTATCTCTGAAATGAAGCGTGAGGTCAGGAGTGTTACTAGATTGTAAGGCTCTTTCACTGGACTGTCCACATTTTTCACTTAGCACTGCTCATTTGGTTGCTGGAACATTACAGTTGGCAAAGGTTTGAACAGCCCTTGTCAAATTACACATTTTGTTGATTTAAGTTAACACATCTTCTACAGGGAACTTATACGAGGCTTTTTTTCTGCAAAAAGAGTTTAACATATAGACAATAAACAAACATAAAATACACCGTAACTTTTGCACAGCCCATGTTTGGTGTTTTATTCATTTTTTTTTTTCCATTATGTAAACTTAGCAAATAAACAGTAGCGCATTGAATGCACAGAAGAGGAGGATGTGTATGGTACTTAGAAAATCATTTACCAAGGGTGTCCAAACTGAATGTAAATAACCTGTTATTATGCTGCTACCTGTAATGGGCTACTATCTCTAATACTATGCTATGATGCAGTTAGAATTCAACCTTATAAGTTCCTTAACGTGGGAATGATCCTTCATAACAGTGTTTTAAAAGAACAAATGTTTGTCTCTTTAGTTTAGGCCCCTTATGTCAATACAATGTCATTTACTTAATAAAATAACTCACGTCATCTTGCGATTACTGGTATACCAGTAAATACTTAAGTACTGCTTTATAAATATGTTATTCAGTGCTTATGCATTTGTTATGAAGCCCCTATGAAGGTAGCCTTCAACCAAGAGTCACCATTGACTTTCTCTCTTTTGCATTGTCTTTTTTTCTTATACATCATCTCATCCTGTCTTGCCCTGCATTAATTACAAAATTATATTTGAGGCTAGTTTATCATTATTGTGAACTTTTTACATTGTAATTTAGTGCATTGTACTGTTTTTGCATTTATGCTAGGGCTAACCAAACCTCCAGATGCTAGGGGGCGGTAATAACTCTGTGAATAGGGGACCTTGATAGAAGTAGTTGACTTCAGTCTTTCTGAGTTTCTCGAATTTGACAGTTAAGACATGGCAATCATATTTGGTTATGGCTACAGTGTCCGCTAGCAGCACTAAAACAGCTGAAGCTTCTGTTTAGCCTATAAGTCAGATGCTTATTCCTGAAAAAAAAGTGTTTTCTTGCCAAAAACTGTCCTAACAGTGTTGCCTTTCACATTCAACATAGAAAATAAATGTTATTTGAAAGGGATAACACTCTCCAAATGTAGGTGTTGTGATATAAACTGAGTTGTGAATTACAGTTTCTCATTAGGTTGAATGGGATTTTTACCAGGATTTTGTAAAGCTTGTCCAACCTCACAACAGTAGCTATGATGGGACGAGAAGTGGGCAGAGCATGGAGAGAGTAATTGCTTTAATGCTGGATATGTTGAAATACCACATTATTTCTTATTGCTCTTCCACCATGTGTGGCTCTGTTTCAGACGGATAGCTGGTGTTTCTCCACTCCAGCGCCTTTTCTCAGGCTTTCTTGGATTGAAAACGCATGGAGCCAGACAGACACACGCACATACACACACATGCACTCGTACACACAGTTGCACACTTTGCCTAAAGTGCTTTCCCATTCCAAACAAATGCGTGCCAAGTTTTGTGGAGTTTTTTCTGGGTGGATTTTTTTGAGCGTTTGGCTCAGTCAGGCAGCAGAGTGGGCGTGGTGCTGCTGTCTCATGAAGGAAACGGAGGAGATTCAAAAATTCCCGCCAAATCCGTTCATTCCGCATTCCCTACGAGGTGAACGTGTCAGAACTGAGAAAAACAAGAACTCTCCAAACTGTTGTTATCAGATCAGTTACTTTAGTATTGTTTTAGTAGTTTACTACGTTACACTGCACAGATAATGTGCTAGTGTTCAGGCTTATTACGTTCCTCAGGCTTATTACATCCAAAGCTTATTATTTAGTAACTGCATAGAAAGATGTAAACAAAGTCTTTAAATGCTTTGTTCTAGAGAAACTTAGCAAGTCAGAACTGTTGTGGGTTGTGATAGGAACGCTACTGCATCCTTGATTGCAAAGAGAGCATTATTTGTCCTGTTTAATTGGATTTAGTGCAATATTGAAATAATAATAGTGAAATATTGAATACAAAAAAATTGTATTCATTGTTTTGATGGTATTTCTTTTTAATATGGCACTACTTTGTCTGTTCCAACTTATCAGATGTCAGAAATATTGTGACGTATCATGAAAAGTTGAAGTATCATGAAATTACATTTTGCCATATCGCCTAGCTCTTGCATGAAATGGTTATGAATATGCTTCCTGATGTCTGAGACATTGCTTCATTATAGTTCTGATAACCCTATAAACCTTTTTTTTAATCTATTTATTGTAGAAAGGTACATGCAGGGTGTTGGAAGACAAAATAGTCCCCAAAGAAAACACGTTTCTTATATCTTCTTCTAATATTCTTATTTCTACAGTGGTGTGAAAAAGTGTTTGCCCCCTTCCTGATTTCTTATTCTTTTGCATGTTTGTCACACTTAAATGTTTCAGATCACCAAACAAATTTAAATATTAGACAAAGATAACACAAGTAAACACAAAATGCAGTTTATAAATGAAGATCTTTATTATTAAGGGAAAAGGAAATCCAAACCTACAGGGCCCTGTGTGAAAAAGTGATTGCCCCCTAAACCTAATAACTGGTTGGGCCACCCTTAGCAGCAACAACTGCAATCAAGCATTTGTGATAACTGGCAATGAGTCTTTTACAGCGCTGTGGAGGAGTTTTGGCCACTCGTCTTTGCAGAATTGTTGTAATTCAGCCACATTGGAGGGTTTACGAACATGAACCGCCTTTTTAAGGTCATGCCACAGCATCTCAATCGGATTCAGGTCAGGACTTTGACTAGGCCACTCCAAAGTCTTAATTTTGTTTTTCTTAAGCCATTCAGAGGTGGACTTGCTGGTGTGTTTTGGATCACTGTCCTGCTGCAGGACCCAAATGCGCTTCAGCTTGAGGTCACGAACAGATGGCCAGACATTCTCCTTCAGGAATTTTTGGTAGACAGCAGAATGCATGGTTCCATTTACCACAGCAAGTCTTCCAGGTCCAGCAAAACAGTCCCAGACCATCACACTACCACCACCATATTCTACTGTTGGTATGATGTTCCTTTTCTGAAATGCTGTGTTACTTCTATGCCAGATATAATGGGACATACACCTTCCAAAAAGTTCAACTTTTGTCTCGTCAGTCCACAGAGTATTCTCCCAAAAGTCTTGGGGATCATCAAGATGTTTTCTGGCAAAACTGAGACAAGTCTTTATGTTCTTTTTGCTCAGCAGTGGTTTTCGTCTTGGAACTCTGCCATGCAGGCCATTTTTGCCCAGTCTCTTTCTTATGGTGGAGTCATGAACACTGACCTTAACTGAGGCAAGTGAGGCCTGCAGTTCTTTGGATGTTATTGTGGGGTCTTTTGTGACCTCTTGGATGAGTCGTTGCTGCGCTCTTGGGGTAGTTTTGGTCGGCCGGCCACTCCTGGGAAGGTTCACCGCTGTTCCGTGTTTTCGCCATTTGTGAATAATGGCTCTCACTGTGGTTCACTGGAGTCCCAAAGCTTTAGAAAAGGCTTTATAACCTTTTTCAGACTGATAGATCTCAATTACTTTGTTTCTCATTTGTTCCTGAATTTCTTTGCATCACAGCATGATATCTAGATTTTGAGGATCTTGTGGTCTACTTCACTTTGTCAGGCAGGTCCTATTTAAGTGATTTCTTGATTGAGAACAGGTGTGGCAGTAATCAGGCCTGGGTGTGGCTAGGGGAAATAGAACTCAGCTTTCAAAAGATGTGATAAACCACAGCTAATTTATGTTTTAATGGGGAGGCAATCACTTTTTCACACAGGGCCCTGTAGGTTTGGATTTCTTTTTCCCTTAATAATAAAGACCTTCATTTATAAACTGCATTTTGTGTTTACTTGTGTTATCTTTGTCTAAAATATAAACTTGTTTGGTGATGTGAAACATTTAAGTGTGACAAACATGCAAAAGAATAAGAAATCAGGAAGGGGCAAACACTTTTTCACACCACTGTACATATATATATATATATATATATATATATATATATATATATATATATATATTACAAAATGTACATATATGCTACATTTAAATAATAGAAATCGCAACCCCTGGTTCCTATCAACAAAACTGTAAAGACATCTGAGTTAGTGAGTTTCTCTACAATGTACCATTTCACATCAAACCATACTGAATGTCTCAAACATTGAATTATGAGAAGAGTTTAAAAAGTCTCCATTATAAACAAATTAAACTAAATGCATGTGCAGTTCAATTCAGGGTAAAATCAGCTAAATGTCAACATTACACAAGTTAAGTCTTAGACTGAACTATGATGTCGGTGGTGATTCACCTTCATTTTAAGTCATTTTAGGCCTAAGCTGGGTCTGACAGCCTGAGCCACAAAGTGTTAAAACAGTGTTAACACAGAAAGAGTGTTGTTAATTAACACATCGTTTTTGAGAGTGACCTGCAGAAAGTATGTATTAACCTCAAAACTTGAAAGCGGGGTCGTGGGTGAGAGCACAGGCACTTTTGTGTGGGGGTGTGTGTAGGGGAAGTGTGTCTTATCATTAACTTGGCACTCTGTGACCTCATGCACTGCTCACTCATGTGTCACAGCACTTTTGTGTAAAGAAGAAAAAGCCCCTACTTTTGTGTCTCACTCAACCATGAGACTTTTAGAGGCTTTAGCTGAGGAGTAGCTTCTATTTAACCCTTTAAATGCCAGTCGTATTATTCAGTTACACATTTTAATGTGATAGTTTGGCCAAAAAACGAATTTACCCAGTTTCCTCCTTTATCCCAGATATAGTCAATGGACTTAGACATGTTCAGTGTTTGAAGTTTGCTTCTTTAGTTTTACACTGAAGCTGTGAGGCAAATCTAAGTAACAAGGAATGGAAGGTGCTAATGCATGGTGCTAACTGCGTGCCCAAATCATCACACACTTGTCTAATGCTATGTGGTTTCTGGTACTGTATGACACACTGTTGTCTATGAACATGGGCAAATGTATAGACAAAATTTAGGCTAAAGATGTTACTGCAGTTTATAGCTATGCTAATATGCTTTTCTCTAGTTTTCCATTTATCTAAACATAATCTTAAGCCTAAGTAAACTTAATTAAATGAAAATGCTGCTTGGAACACAGCTGCCCCCTGCAGTTTCAGGCATCTGAGGAAAAGTAAATACATTTGTCATTATAGGAGAAATTAGTGTTATGTCACAACGACAAAGTTGTTTTCTGTGCTATATTCACAGCTTACACCTTTGAAGCTAGAACCATAAGAATAATACAGCATATCCAGAAATAGGGCATTTGTGCTTTTGGGACCGATCACATGTACAGTTTTTGTACAGTGTTCGTTCAAACGTCTTATAGGAAATTTAGAGCAGAATGTTGAGAAGAAGGTTCAAATTTAAGGACATCTCTCATACTGTCCCTCATAGACGGTACATACAGACTCATACATACTAGCATACATTGTATATACACACATATTAGAAACCAAACCTGGGTTACCATCGCAATGGCCTACCAACACCTTAGCAACCACCTGGAATATCTGGCCTTAGCAAAATCTTAGCAACCACCTTGAATAACATAGTTATGGTCTACCAACACCTTACCGACCACTTTGGATACCATAGCAACTGCCTAGCAATACCTTTGCAGACACCTGGAATACCATAGTAATTGCCTAGTGACACCCTTGCAACCACTTTGGATACCACATCAATTGCTTAACAACACATTAGCAACCACCTGGGACAACATACAACAGCCTAGCAACACCTTAGCGACCACCTAGGATAACATAGCATTGACCTAGCAACATCTTAGCAACCACCTGGGATATTACACCAACAGCCTAGCTACACCTCAGCAATCACCTGGGATTCTATAGCAATGGCTTTAAAATCTATTTATGAACTTTCCCCTTCTTGTCAATTATTATGAATGTGTTAATGTTACCTGCAAGAATGTTCACAGGCATGACCTATAAGTAGTTTATATAACTCAGCAACTGTAATGACAGCTTCAACTGAGTGCCAGAGGTGATACGTGCAGGTGTGACCCCTCTACCTGGGTGGGGAGGGTGAGTTAAGTCTGTATAGGAGTGTATGTGTGTTTACACAGACAATGTGCACGCTTGTTTGGACAGGTTCCGATTTATTTCCACCCAGGAAAGCACGTTCACACCCTGATTAGCGTTAAAACACACACAAAAACACACAGTGTGTTGTTTTTTTAACTGTCTGTCAGACGTCTGTCTGTGTTTGTGACACTCTATGTTTTTGTGCACTAACTGGGCAGGTCCTGCAGCTAGAGGAAAGTGTATAGTCCTCTGCCACTATTAGTCACATCATCCAGGGTAAGAGTGAGAGTAAAGCTGTCCATTAGTGTGGGTTCACTGCAGTGGAGAAGGGTTGCCAGATTCAGCAGATTCCACCCAAAAGTGGGAGGCCTTTTGTTGGATTGTGTGAGAAAAATGTGCTTTGGTGGGTGGACAAAAATTTGGCTGGCTTGACAGGATTTTGGTGAGTTTTCCAAAAAAGCTTTATAAAAATTAAATTAGCAAACTGAATTGCCGAAAGGGGAATTCCACATTTTTGTTTCAATTCTCTCCGTAATTATATGGTTAAGATGTAAACAAAGCTGTTCGGAGCGGTCTTATGTAAAATTCTGCCTTCTAGAGAAACTTGTCGAGTCCAGTGGTGGTAATAGGTACCAGACGTTTGAAGCATAATGTTTAATGCCCCTAAAAGGTCTCTCACAGAAAGTTATTGCCTTAACATTATTAAGAACATGCTGCCTGATCACTAAGATATTTCTTTTAAAGGTTTTACAATAGCTTTGAGATAAGCCTGAAACAGCTGGAATGCCCTGAAACATATTTTTGAATTTTTGAAATATTTTCATGCAGTAGTAAATAAAATGGCGATATTTGATTCTCAGTGGTTGTATGATGTATTTGCTCAATGCATGCTGGATATTGTAGTGACAGAAGATTGATGCTAGCTGGACCTAATGCACTAGCCATGATTTTTCAGAGGAAGAATAGTTTACCCTTTGTGTGATTGCTTGTTTAATTTTATTACCTTTCATGCAAAAACGTTATGTACTCGCCATAAAAATGAGAACTTTGTGTGTGGCATATCGAATCGAGAGCCTCATCTGGAACAATACAGTATGATATGTTTGTTGTCACACCCTTAGCATTGCCATGCATTTAGGTAGGTTTTTCAGTTTTTTGATTTTTCTATTATTTGCCTGGAAAGTGTTAAAGCAATCCAGCAGCCCTGCACTGGAGATGAAATGTTTTACACTGCGCAAGGGCCTGTTCAGTAAAAAAAAAAAAAGTCAGAATCGCTTCAGCTACTTCTTTCTCACTGCTTTCCTTTCCTGTTCATGGTGCAAATATGTGGTTGATCTTGTTGCTGCATAGTTCAAGTTTACACCTACTGTGTATGTGCCTTTGTGTGTGAAGACTTGTGTGTGAGAGAAAAAGAGAGAGTGGGAGTGTTTTAATCAGGAGTGTATCTGTGCTAATGTTGAAATGTTTCCTGATTCTGAATGTGCTGCTGTGAACTCTGGCACAACCCGCAGCGCTGGAGACTGTACAGCAACATTCCTGTCTTTAGCAGCTTTTACTCAACTAACTGTAGACCTGAAAATAAAGCAGGATTCAACCAGTTTTAAAGCTGCACTATGCGTGATTCAGGGATTTGGAGACCTCTCTGGTGGAAATGTGTAATTGCACAGTGTGTGTGGAAAAACATTGCATAACACAGGGTTGTGCATTAAACCCCTTCCCAGAGTGGATGAATCTGATGATTGCTAGCACATTGAAAGAGTATTCAAAGAGAGCTCAGTCAAAAAATGATGAAGGATGTGTCTTTAGAGGATGTTAGTGAATTATCTACTGTTGCCATCATATCTTCATCAGTAAAATTTTGATTTTGCGTTTGGGACATAACATTGGGCTGTATCTTGATTGATCGATGAAGCGAATGTTAAATTGATATTGCATGTTTTCAGTACCAGAATCTTTTGTTTAGAACTTTATCAGTCTTTATACTTCTGTATTTCACTTGTTGTATTACCAGGAATAGGTCAATGTGCATGTGTGTATGTGTGTTTGGGTAGACTGATGTGTACATTATGTAAGAAATGTTTTTATTTGAAATTTTTGTGCTTATTTTATTTTATTTGCTTCAGTCTGTCCCGTTTAACACAGTGGTGTGAATGCAATATCCTTCTTAGTAGAGGGCAAATATTCTGCCAGGAGCAAAACTTATATTTGCTCTGCAATCTTTCATATCTTTTATTTAATGTCCTGTTATTTGTTCTCTAAATTTTTTCCCCATGTCACAGAGCTATGAGGAATCTCCCTGCTCTAACCTGAATTATCAAAAAAAGCAATGCTGTTTCTGTGTTAGTTTACTGCTTAGTTGACACTATGAAGTCTTCCTTGCATCTTAATCTTCGTGAGGATGTGTTAGAGTTTTCTGGAAATCCAGTTTTTTGGAAGAAAAGAGTTTTCTTAGAATGTTCTGGGTGACCAGAGTTTTCTTAGAGATTTCAAGAAGGGCAGCAGGCTGGAAACTTTGGATATTTGAACCATGTTATTAGGCGTCCTGCTATTTGTCATTGATCTGACCCAGTAACTGTCAAGAAAATCGCTTTGCCTAAGCATGCTGTCGTAACGCAGTGCATATCATCTGGGTGAATGCCTTTACACACAACCCCCCAGCCCCCCAAAAAACAAACACACACACACGCACTTTCCATAAGATAAGAGATCTTTCACAGTGGTAGGAGAGAGTGGAGTTCCTCAGGGCTCAATGCTCGGCCCATGTAAAGTGTGTATGATGGAGTGAAAGTGAGGAATGTAAACAGACTGCTGGGGGGGACACACTCCAGAAGGACACACAGAGAGTGTGTGAGGGTAGCAGCAGAGTTTCCAGGCAGCAGAAGCAGGAGGATGGAGGTTGTGGAATGGGAGAATGTTGTGTATGTGAGTTCTTCAGCCATGGGTGGTCTGGCAGAACAATCTTCTTATCTCTAGAGCCTAGATGCGAGGGTTCTTCTCTTCAGGCAGGCTGAGCTGGTGCTGACACTGCCTGCAAATGGATTTCAAGTTATTCTAGGCTTCAAAGGCTTTCTTTCTCATGCTCTTAGGGAATTTTAACTTTTGAGTCTTGTTTCTTCATAGTGATTCCTCATCATGCTCTTAGTCAGTTTTACCTTTTGAGTCTTGGTTCATCACAGGGGTTCTTCCTCATGCTCTTAGAGATTTTTTCCTGAAACTCACTCCCTTGGCTACACTTTTCAGGATACGTTGTTTGCACCGTACAAGCAAAACCAAATTGAACCTAATGGAATTCACACTGGATTGAGCCATAAAAGGCATGCTGGGAGATTCTGGAATCTGTCGAATGTCAGATATATGCAGAATAAACTTCCTCGAACAGAAGTTTTTAGCAGTTCATGAAAATCAAATTTGACTAATGACTCATGTTGTTGAATTATTCCTAATGCCTAATGCTGCTTGCATTCTTAGCCTCATTTTAAAGTTGCTGACCATCATCATCATCCTGCAGCTCTGCTGGAGAGGAGCTTGGGGGGGTTTAAATAACGAAAAACAAAACAGCTACACAACTTTATATTTAGCTTGCTTAAATGCTGAGTCAATCTTTAGCTAAAATGGGAAGAAAATAGAAAAGTCTGGAAAACAGAAGACTGGAGCGAAATGAAAGATTTCAGCAGCTGTCTTGTTTTACTGAGGTCAACAGAGCAGAAAGAAGGAACACACTGTACAAGTTATATTGCATAATATTTGACATCCTGCGGGATGTCATTTTCTCTTCTTCTGCGCAGGGGACTTTATCAGAGGTAAAAAGGCGATAAGTACTGCTCACCATCGTCCACATGGCACATGAGCTAACAATACAGCTAATGTAGAATTCCAGTCAAAAGTTTGGACTCACTTGATTGAATGGATGTTCTTCATTATGTTAAAGACATTCCGATCTAAGGCTACATTTTTTTTTAAGTCGAATATAAACAGTAAAGTTCATACCCTATGTATGAACTAGGTTACCCTATGTGTAAATCTCCACATATCTGTATGTTCTGCAGTCCTGTTGAACAAGCATCTCAAGTGGGTCCTCATGAAGCTGCTTGAGAGAGAAAACCAAACATGCGCAAAGCTGCATTAAGGAAAAGTGGGGCTTGTGAAGAATCTAAAATAGAACATAATTTGAATTTGTTTGACACTTTTTCGCTCATTGCATGATTCCACATGTGTTTTTTCGAGTAACGAACGATGACTATGAGCTGGGCCTTCAGTTCAGGCCATAAATGTTATTAGCTTTTAACAGACAATGACATTATTTGACCTTATATGTAGCAGTTTTACACTGTTTCAGTACAGAGCCCTGGCATAGAGCTGCAAACGCTGTTTTACATTTCTAACACGTGACTGAAGCCTGATTAGACTTCCACTTGTATTGATAGTCAGTGACATAACTAGAACGTGAAGTCATTTTTTTCTCATGAAACTGGGCCCACCTATTGCAAATGCAAAACATGACTGATTAATTCCACTTTCACTTCCTAACTATACTAAAAAAATAATAATAACTCAAAATAAGTTCAGGCTGCCATAAAATTTTGAGTTAATTGAATTTTGAAGAGCAAGTTAACAGAACAAGAAATGTGTTTTATGCTCTATCAACTTAATAATTAAAGTTCAAATGACTCAAATGTTACGGCAGGCCGGACACTAACCTATTTAAGTTGAAACCTCAAAAAGTTACAGTGTGTGCTAGCAGTTAACCTAATGTGTAAGGCCCTCAGTCCAGCTCCTGAAGGCCTAACCTATGGCTGTATCTACATAGATGCTACAGAGAAGAAATCCTGATTGGACAGTCTTTAATTTCAGGACTTTATCTGTTTGTTTCCAACCAAAACTGAACTTTCTGAATGATTTCTATAAACAAAATTGAACTAAAATCTACAGACATGTTGTTTTTTCCCAGACATTATTAGGACTTCTCTAAAAATGTAGAAGGCCCTGAAGGTTCCTCACTGATTAGTTTATAGTTTATATTTCTTCTCAATTATTCTAAAATGCAGCATATAGTAAAATGTGTAGTGAATGTGTTTAGACTTTTGACTTCTGTTCTACACTCTTAAAATTGAAGGTGTTAAATGGAACCTTTTTTTAGCTTAGCAATGCCATAAAAGAGCCACCTTCCAAAACAGATGTGTAAGTGTAAAGAACTATTGTGTAGTTTAAAGAACTATTTAGTATTTGTGATTTTAAGAGCTTACATTCCTACACACAGGACCGTGGAAAAGTAAAAAAAAAACAGTTTTTAAAAATCATTTAATTCAGTAGTAAGTTTGTTTTTGACAGTATAAACATGAAATAATATTAGAATAAATGTAATAAACCCAGGTTAGGTTCCTGATTTCTCCTCAGCGCCCCCAGTCAGCTCATAGATTTGTTCCAGCATAAGCACACCTGATTTAATTTAAAGAAGTATTGATTAGCTGAACTAGGTATTGTATGGTAACTACAATAATGGAGTAAATAGTTGGAAACAGTTATATAAACATGTTAACATACATAAAATCATTGTTTATTGTGTTAATGTTGTTTGTATTTATTGTAATATTAGCGTTTGTCTAAGCAAATAAACCCTTAGTGCCCAAATGAACTACTTAAATAGATTTTTCTCAGGTGCCTAAAACTTTGCACAGTACTATATATTCAACCCAACACACACACACATACATGCTCTTGCTTTGAGCCTTATATCCTCAAATCTGGGGGGCCTCTAGGTATTGTACTAGATCAAAGGTACTGGCGGCTAAATTACGGGGGAAACAGAGCCATGCTGTTTTTAACAATGAGAGCTGTTTGTTGTCTAATGCCGCAAAAAGAACAGGAAGTAGAAACTAGAGAAACACTCAGGAAGAATCACAACAGCAATACAACAAACAATAAACAACAAACAACAAACTTACCAGTATTTAATTATCTGCACTCTTTAGAAAAAGTGCCAAAAATGGTTCTTTCCATAGAAGAACCTCTCTGGCTTCCTAAAGAACCGTCTTGATAAATGACACTTGTGAATGTGAAGAACCTTTTTAAAGAACCTCCACATAATGTACGCTTTTCCTGTTTTTTCTTGATTGATATTGTCATCCAACTGGTATGAGATTTGTAAGGGTTGCAGTTTTTGCACTGTGTGTGTGTGTGTGTGTGTGTGTGTGCGTGTGTGTGTGTGTGTGTGTGTGTGTTTATTATTACCTTTCCACTTGTTTTTTTCTGTAGCTTCTGACAGCTCATGTTCTCCTCTTTCCCCTTTACTCCTTCATCAGCTCTGCTAATCTTCTGTTTTATCAGTTATAACAGGTTTCCCTGTTTCCACCTTCACTCTTTCCTCCACCTCCTTCACTTTTTCTTATACCACCTTCAGTCTTTCCTCCATCGCCCTCACTCTTTCTTCTACCACCTTCTCTCTTTCCTCCCCCGCCTTCAGTCTTTCCTCAACTTCCTTCACTTTTTCTTATACCACCTTCAGTCTTTCTTTCCTCCACCGCCTTCACTCTTTCCTCCACTGTCTTCAATCTTTCCTCCACCGCCTTTACTCTTTCCTCCACCGCCTTTACTCTTTCCTCCACCGCCTTCAATCTTTCCTCCACCACCTCCAATCTTTCCTCAGCTGTCTTCACTCTTTCCTTTATTTTCCTTTCTTTTTCTTTCTTTCTTTCTTTCTTTCTTTCTCTCTCTCTGTTCTCTTTCTCTATTCTCTCCTTCTTTTTCTGTCCTCTCCTTCTTTCTCTGTCCTCTCTCTCTCTCTCTGTCTCTCTCTCTCAGTGCACCTGGCTCTGTCTGTAGTTCTGGCTCTGATTAAAAGCTCAACCGTGAGCCCAGTGCCGCATGCAGCGGTCACACACACACACACACACACACACACACACACACACGGTCTTGGCTCAACTCTGGGGAGAAACATCTGTGAACCACAGCATGAGACTCGTCCCAGCACGAGGAGAGAAGAGATGGAAAGAGAGGAGAATGGAATAGAGGGAAAGAAAAGAGGAAAACTAGAGAAAAGAGAAGAGAAGAATAAAGAAAAAAGGTGAAAATGAGACTAAAGAGAAGAAGAGAGGAAAAGAAGAATACAGGAGCTGAGAATGGAAGTGAAGGGAAGTGAAGAGAAGTAAAGAGAGGAGAAGGCAGGAGAAGAGAATACAGGAGAGGTGAAAAGAATAAAGGAGGACAGAAGAGACAAAAGAAAAGTGTAAAGGAGATGAGAGGAAAAGGGAGAAATAGAGAATAAATAAGAGATGAGAGAAGAAGAGAAGCTAGGAGAGGAGAGAAGAAGAGGGTCTAGGAGAGGAGATGGAGGGATGAGTGGAGAAGTGAAGATGAATGTAGTGTGTTTAATATGAGTCATATTGGCTCCTCTGTAAGTGAATAATTTGATATTGTGACTCAGACTGGATTCATCACTCTCTATAAGCAGATACACCATCAGAACACATCCTCTCCTTCCTCCGGGAAACAGCCCAGCGTGTGTGTGTGTGTGTGTGTGTGTTGAGAGGTTACTGCAGTTCACACTTTCTTTTTAAGCAAAAAGGACACATATTTAAGGTCATTTAAGGGTATGCTGCACTAGATGTTGGAACATTGCTATGAGGATTTGATCGCATTCAACCGCAAAAGCAATAGTGAGGTCAGGTACTGATGTTGGACGATCAGTTCTGGATCACTCCAACTCATCTTAGAGGTACTGGATGGAGCTCCATCACTCCAGAGAACACAGTTCCACTGTGCCACAGCCCAGTGCTGGGGGATGTTATACACCTCCAGCAAGTGCTTGGAGACGCTTGGACACTTTCTATTGAGATTATTCCAGTTGTTTATGTCAACTGAACACCTGCATCAGCAGTGAGTGACCTTAAAGTAGCTGAATTCACTCACTGGATAGGAAATACGGTTGTCTGGATACTTTTGGAGTGATAGTGTAGATGACTGAAGAAGGAAGACCACACATTCTTTAAAGCCATGGCTGACCTCACATCTGACCATCTGAATGAGCTGGAAACAGAACACTTGATCTGTGCATGTCCCTCTGCTCACATCAAATGGACTGTGAAAGTGTGTTTGTGTGTGTGTGTGTGTGTGTGTGTGTGTGTGCGTGTGTGTGTGTGTGTGTGTGCGCGTGTGTGTGTGTTTCTTCCTGTTCTGCTTCACTGCAGTGATTAAATTCTTACCCACTTTGACTCATTGTTTTTGCTCCAGTACTTTCTATTGAGAACAATGACTTAGTTAACCCTTAGTAGTTGAAAGCTGTTAAAGAGGAATTCCACCAATTTTTCAAAATTTCTGTATAATTCAGGTGTTGAGATGTAAACAGTCATTCAGGATGGTTCGATGTGCAACGGAAATTGCAGAGAAACTTACTGACTTGTATGCAGTGATGGTAATAGTCAGGCAGTGTATTTTATGTAACAATTTTATGTAATAATTTTTAGTGAGGGAGCTTTTAGAGGCATTAAACTCTTCAGATGTCTGGTTCCTATCACCACCACTGTAAACTACTCTAATATCTTATATGAAGCATTTTACATCAAACCACTCTGAATGACTTTGTTTACATTCTAACCTTTTCATTATGCAGAGATTTAGAAAATTTGGTGAAATTTCCCTTCAAATACAGTTACACACAGTGAATAACATTTGAATTTTATACTGTATCAACAGGTTTAAGTCTGTACACCTGATGTTTTTCTGTTTCTGACAAAAACATGGATTTTTTTTCTTTCTAAAAACAAAACTGCACAAACAACAACTTCTCCAAATTCATATCATAATAAAATATTTTCTGCTTACAAACACAAATGTGGTATGGACTGAATGTTTAGAATCTACACTTTCCACACAGTTTCTCCACTTGTTTCAATGATCTAGTGTCAGAAATAATTTTACAGCATTGATTTTGTTGTCTGTAATGTTGCCCCCTGGAGGGTCCCACTGTAACTGCAGGCCCACTCCTTCACATTTGAGCTCAAAATGTGGAGTTATGAAAGCAAGACTGTTTTGGCTTTAAACACATACACGGAGAACAAGTTCCTCTTTAACGAACAGCAATAAGCCCTGCAGTCCTAATTTGAGGGTAATCATGTTAATAGCCAGCGCTGATCCGAAGGAGGGGCGGTTCTGAGAGAGGAATGAAGGCTTTGTCTCAGTCTGGGTCAGAACCGCCCTAAACGGGTCACACACCGTTCACAGCAGCTATTAGTCAGGCCCAGTGATGTTAGACATGCATTTAAAGTCCAGACAAACCTTTGGTGATTGTGTGTTTAACCCTTTAACCTCCTGACTCTCATCATTACATTACCTACACGTTAGTTTATGGGAAGCGTTGTGTTTTTCATCAAGGGGAATTCTGTTTCTGTGAAAGTTATTACATGAAATGGTATTTAATGCACTGCCTGATGCCTAAACATTGTTTTAAGATAGATGATTTTGTCCTAAAATCCATTCATTGTCCTAAAACCCATTCATTCATCCACTGACTTTATTTACATCTCAACTACAGAATTCTTCAGAAATTTTGAGAAATTGGTGGAATTGCCCTTTTGCAGCTTTCAATTGCTAAGGGTTAACTAAGTCATTGTTCTCAATAGAAAGTACTGGAGCAAAAACAATGAGTCAAAGTGGGTAAGAATTTAATCACTGCAGTGAAGCAGAACAGGAAGAAACACACACACACACGCACACACACACACACACACACACACACGCACACACACCCACACACACACACAAACACACTTTCACAGTCCATTTGACGTGAGCAAAAGGACACAGATCAAACGCTTCGCTTCCAGCTCGTTCAGATGGTCAGATGTGAGGTCAGCCATGGCTTTAAAGAATGTGTGGTCTTCCTTCTTCAGTCATCTACACTATCACTCCAAAAGTATCCAGACAACCGTATTTCCTATCCAGTGAGTGAATTCAGCTACTTTAAGGTCACTCACTGCTGAGTCAGGTGTTCAGATGTAAACTGTTTGTATAATCTGCATAGAAAAGCATTGACCAATAGAATGGGATGCTCTGGAGCAGCTGCACATGAGCCTGAGGTCTCCATGCTCGATGACATGCGTCGGCTAGAGGGCTGTATATATGAGCTGTATGTCCTTACAGACAAGTAACATATATTTCACATGTAAAGCGTGCAAAAACCACGTTTTGTTCACATGTGAAATTCATGCAATGTCAGATGTTTCTTTCTTTCTTTCTTTCTTTCGTGGTTATCATTCTTTTCTTTCTCTTCCTTTTTTTTCTTTCTTTCTGTGTCTTTCCTTATTTCCTCCTGGGACTCTCTCTCTCTTTTCCTTCTCTTCCTCTGTCTTTCTCACTTTCTCTATTTTTTTGTCTTGTCAAGTCTTTATGTGATAAAGTCAGTGGTTTGTTTGCTGTTGATGGCAGATGCAGATGGTGAAGGTCAGAGTTCAGAATTTGAGTTTAGGATTTCAGAATTAGGGTTTAGGATTCAGATTAGAGTTTGAGATTAGGTTTGGGATTTAGCATTCGTGTTTAAGATTAGGGTTAGAGTTTTAGGGCTAGTTTCAGTGTTTTAGATGAGGCTGAGAATATGTGATAAGATTTACTGTTTAGGGTTGATGTTTAAGGTTAGATTAAAGGATTAGTGTTTAAAGATTAGGCTTAGAGATTAAGTTTAGAAGTTTAGATTTAGGGTTTACGACTAGTGTTTTAGTTTAGGTTAGAGTTTAGGATGAGATTAAATTTAAGGTTAGACTTTAAGGCCAGTTTTAGGTTTTAGTGTTGTCTAAGTTTAGGCTTACAATTCAAGGTTAGGTTTAGGATTTAGGATTAGTTTTTAAGTTTAGGCTTAGAGGTTAAGGTTAGCCTTAGTGTTTAGCATGAATGTATAAGATTAAGATTAGAGTTTAGGATTAGGTTTAGGGTTAGTGTTTAAGGTCAGGTTTTGGGTTTGGGTTTAATGTGTAAAACTAGGTTTAGAGGTAAGGGTCAAGTTTAGGATTAGTGTTTAAGGTTAAGTTACTGTTTACGTTTAGTGTTTAAGTTTAGGGCTGGACTATAAGCTTTAGTTTTAAGTCTAGGACTAGTGTTTAAGATTATGATTAGGATGATCAGGGTTAGGCTTACATTTATGTTTTAGATTTAGATTAGGATTAGCATTTAAGGTCAGGTTTAGGACTTAAGATGTGTTTAGGATTAGAGTTTAGGGTTAGGTTTAGGGTTTAGGATTAGTCTTTAAGATCAAGGTTAGCGTTTAAGGTTTAGGGTCTAGGATTATAAATTAGGGTTAGGGTGTCGTTAGGATTAGGAGTAGTTTAGGATTAGTTTAAGAGTATTTTAGAAGTTAGGGTTAGGGTTACATATATGGTTTAGGATTAGTGTCTTAAGAATAGAGTTAGAGTTTAAGGTTAGGGTTCGGGTTTAGAATTAGTGTCTAAGATGAAGGTTTGAAGTTGGGTTTAAGGTTCAGGATTAGTGTTTGAGATTAGAGTTAGAGGTCAGGGTTAGATTTATCTGTCTGTCTATACTCTTTATGTATCTATTGCACTAAAAGTTGGTTAATAGCACTGAAAATGTTTTTGTTCATATTAAAGGTATAGAAGGTACTCATTTCACACTGCATGCTGTGCTGGATGTCGGTATTAGTACAGTACAGTTTTGAACTCAATACCTTAGAGACTCTTTCTCTGTGCAGTGTTTACCTCTCTACAGTTAACACTTTTAGTAAACGCACTCCCAGAGCAGTCAACAAAGCTGAGTTACAAGCAACCCACCGTAATCACTCACGCTTAGAATGGCTGTGTGTGTGAGTGAGTGTGTACTCTGTGTTCTGCTGTAGAGCTTGGCTGATGTCTGCAGGTTGTTAGTGTTTATGAGTTGTGCTGTTTTCTCTCCTCGGCAGTCCCCCTGCTTCATGTAAATGTGTTTTTACTTTAACAGTAAATAATGATTCAAATAGAAGTGAAAGTAGCTCAGCACAGGTCCACAAACTTCACAAGTCCTGCACTGACAAACATAATACATACAATTTATTTTGCTTGACCCAATACAGCATCATGTATAGACACAACAGTATGGTACAGTGTAACTAACAGGGCTGCAGGCTGTTTGCAGGTATATTACATATGCAAAATCATAACATGAATTAACATGGAATCACACAACTGCAAGGTTAGTCTTACAAAAATGTGAGAATTATCTCCTTAATTAAATTAACTTTCGATTAATGGGGACAGTGCACAATGTTAGTGTATTTCAGTGTTGTTGTAGGGCAGTATTGTTGATTTGAGATGGTACAACCCTACAAAAATCCAGTCACTCGATCTGAAGTCACCAGCCCAGCTCCTGGAGATCTATCTTCCTGCAAGTAGTCAGCGTTTTTTCACTGTGCTTATTCAAGCTATACAAGGTGTTTGTTGGGTTTCAGGCCCCATCCATACATTTCCATTTCCACACATTTCCACATATTTTGGTCTCCTATCCACACAAAGGCTGCATTTTTCGTCATGTCGAGCTCTGAAATACAGCCAAATTAACTGGGCTGTTTCTGCGTATTCAGCAGTTTGGGGGTTGATAACATGAATAAATGAATTTAGCCTTCATTTTTAATTAAATTGTGGTGCAGAGGCATCAGAATCTATTGTGCATGGTTCTTTTGAAGGGGTGTAAACTTGATTGGAAATATAAAAATGCCTCACTGATTCTAAAGATGTATGACTGGTGATTACTAAATAAAGTCAGATTTCAAAAAAGATTACTAATTAAAATGTAGTGAAAAGCTTTAAACTTACTCACCAAAACAGTGTTGGTGTTTCAGAAAAAGTGGTGAAAACACAGCAATGTTACTCCACGACAGGGAGTGCTTCCTGCTTTTTAAAGCTTTTATTTTCTGGTAGAAATCAGATTTTCTCTGTAAGTTGTCAAATTACAAAGGCCTGATGGCCTGCGTTAACTGGAAGAAGCGTTTTGGCGACATGATGCTGTCATTTTGAATCTGTTTTAGCTTCCAGCTCATTATTTCATGCAATGCAGAACATTCTTTTTGAGGCATTGGCATGAAATTTCTTAAAGTATTATCACTCGCATCTTCAACCTTTTTTGCATTCTTATATGGTTAGAACGATTTTTGAAAATGCTGTAGATGTGGACAAAGATTTTTTTGAAAACGATGAAAAAAAATGTTTTAAAAAATACATTTGTCTGCCAGATGTGTAGATAAGGCTTTACAGTTTTAAGTTGGAGCTGAACTTAATAGGGGAGTATATCTCCTCAAGTCTTCTAGGCCACTGGGTTACGTTAGGGTTAGGATACTCGTGCAGTGTGTAATATATGGTGCATATGTCCAAACTGAGATACAGCATGATCGGTAATCTGTCTGATCGTGCCATGTGCTCTAACAGGATGCAAACCCAATGAACCTGCGGTCAGGTCCTCCGTTTCTGTCTCATTGTGAGGAATGACTCCACTAATGGGTGCTTAGAGTTGAGCGTCTGCCAGAAATCTCCCTAAAGAATGTTTGCATTGCAGGCTTGCGGCATCCAGAGGCTGCAGCACTTACACAGCATGGTACGGACACTTAAACAGGACAGAGACCTTAATCTGGGTGCTTCAAGCGATAGTTCTGCAGAAATTCTAATTTAGGCACTGGAGCTGGAGGGCTAATGTAGCTAACAAGTAATGGAGGGTTATTAGCATGCTAATTAACATTATGCTAGCTTCATGCATCAAACCATGTCGAGTTGTTAAGTAATCTCAGTTGAAGTTGTCTGTGGTTTTTTCTGAAGTTGTTGTTGTGGTTTCTGAGAATATATGACACGCTGTGATCTATGAAAATGGACTTAAGTAGCTAACAAAGGTAACAAAGCAGCTATTTTCAGGCTTGAATTTTGAGAGGTTTTTAGTAAATTCAAAAAATTTTAGTAAATGCAAAAAATGCAAGTAAAATGAAGGGAAATGCAGGAACATACAGCTACTAGCTTACATCTTAGTATTGCTGAGCTAGCGCTAAATCGAGATATGAAAAATTTTAGGAGAAAGGCAGCACTTGAAGCTCTTCATTCATTCTAGATAGCTTCATATATTTTCTTATTTCTATCTACTTTTGTCTATTTGTCTAGTCTGTCACCAACCATGTCTTGGCTGATCGACTACATTTGAGGTAAGGGGAAAGTTTTGTACTTTTTTTTTGCCAAACTATCACTTTAAGAGCGAGATTATGCCTGCGGCTTCTCCGACATGATCTCCCGCTGATAGATCCAACAGGACTCCCATACCCACTGCACCAAAGCCTGTAATTTAGCGAATTTGCTGAAATATTTGCGTGCGTATTTGCCGTCGGTTGGTGACATGTAGAATTATGGGGCATGAGGCTGGCATGGACTCCCTTTGGATCAGATCTGGCTGACTGAAGCTGGCTGATTCACTCTAAAGCGAACTGAGCGTTCTCCCAGAAGTTGCTAGCAGTAATTACTGGCTAAGCTCGTTTCTGGGTCCCTCTCTTTACACTCAATGACCTGTGTGTTTCAGACTGATCTGGGATCAGCTCTTTTGTCTTTTATATCTCAATAAAATCAGTTACTGCACATGCATCATCAGGAGCTGATTGTGTTTCAGCAGTTTTCTCTCTAAAGTGTTCATTCTTGGGCAGATTTTCTCTATGATTTTCTACGGGCTTTTTGTCAGCTATTGCCAACGCGTCTAATTTGACTACATCTTACTTGTGAGTTGCGCAACTGTACATCTAATGCTTTCTTTTTCCTCTGCTAGTTTTTTTCCTCTTGCACTTTGTGTAGGTTTTGTTCAATATAAGTCATGTGAAAATCTTAAGTATTGAAGAAGTCAGAATAATTTCGTTGCCAAGTATGTTTTAGCATATCTTCGCTGTCCAATGAAAACCAAGTATCTCCAAAATAGTAACTTTACAGGAGAAGGCAAAAACACTCTTACCCTTCGATGTAAGTCAACGTAAAGAGATTTTATTCCAAGTGATTTTAGAGGATTTCTGTTGGTCCATTCATCATGAAATTTGTGCACAACGTAAAGGATAGCTGGTGTGTTGAAATGATGTAGAAAACTAATAATTGACAAAAATGGAGTGTCATGGTTTTCTTTGGACAGCGATGATATAAGGAGTCTGTTATGGTGATGACAGAAAATGTAAAATTGTATGCAATTACAATAAATAAAATTACAGCAAATGCACAGTATACAAATTACAGTACGATACAGTACGATACAGGCATGGTAGAACACAATCAAGTGTTTGTTCTGGGACAAATACTTCATGAGGTGAAATAAACTCATCAAAAAAGTCTATTATTTCTGTTCTTTCAGTCAACAAGTGCAGTAGCATATCATGATAAAAACAAAACTAAACATGCATAGAACTACACAGTAACATACTTTAACAATGTTGGTTTTTTCCTCCTTTGTCTACACCAGCAGCATCTTTGACAATCTCTACACAAAAATGTAAAAACAGCTCAAAAACCCTCTCATAAGCATGCCAACCCAGTAGAAGGTGATAATGTCCCATAAAATTTGATGTCATACACCTCAAGTAGAACATTGTGAGCATGTGCACTGCTCTTTATATAGACTGTGCCATAAAACTAAAGCAGAGATTTTTCCTAAGAGACTGTGTGTAGAACCCAATTATGTAAAAAATGTCCTAATAATGCAATAACAGCCAGAAATACAATAAAACTTTGTACTTAACTTGGTCAAGAATGCAGTAAATCCCAGTAAAGTAATTTGGTGTTTTAACTGATAATATATTAACATTTTTACTGATAAAATTATCATCATTGCTCAAATTTGTTTTCAAAAGGTAGGATGTAAATAAGAATAGTTACCAAAGGTCTCCTGTAATACTTTTGTGGTATAGACTGGAATCAACATTCCCATTTACAGGTCCATTCTGATGCCATTACAGTTTAATGAAAAAGCCAAATTCAATTGGAATCATTATCCACTGTGAAATCACCTCAAACTGTCGACTACACAGAACCAGTTGTTGGTCATATTTCAGATAGGCTTCTGCATTCTTAATAAATGTAAACAGGTACATACATGCTCAAGTTAATTGTGTGATGTCAGTGTTTTCAAAAAAAAAAATAAAACTGCCCATCTGCAAGAAAACACTGTTTTCAGTGACTGAAAATGCCATTTTTGTGTGGACAGGAGGGCAAAATGCAGAGAAACACATACTTTGTCAAGAATATCTGGACATGTGTAGATGCAACATTAATGAGATAAATAAAATAATGACATTTCAGCATAATTATCACTTGGGCTTCATCAGGAAATAACCAGTTGCGGGTGAAAAACAAAGAAGTATTTTGAATGTGTTTCTAGTTTCATGTAGCTTGCAGCAAGCAGCAAAAAATAGACTTGAAGCTCGTTGTAGCAACTGTGCGTTGCTTCGATCATTGTTTTGTCACCACTCAGTAACGACATAACTTGATGTGTGCACAAGGTATAAAAGACACTGACAACACCGCAGAACTTTGGAAACAACACACATTACCACTCACCAGTGGGCCCACAGTTTGAAAACCAGTGATCTATGCTACCTTTTTTCAGTTACAGACTTCTTGGATTTATGGTTGTGGTATGAGGAGTGCTTGAGGAAACTGTAGGAGGGAAAATAGCTTCTATAAACTAGACAAATGCAGATGTCAGGAAGAATAGGGAGGAACAGTACTGTAAAATCTTCATCAGACCAAACAGTTGAGAGACATGAGAATATACATGAATTAGTTATGAGTTACTTATTTAATATCTCTATTTAGAGCCAATAATACTACGATGTATGCTAAGCTAGCAGTTCTCTCTGAAATCCCCTCTTTTTTTACTTTTTGCAGTATTTTCTTATGTGTATTTGCTGAAAATATCTCTCAAAAACTATGAAAACAGACAAACATAAGTACAAAATACTTGCTTCTGGATTGCTGCTACTGTTTTTAGCTATGTTAACATACTTAAGTCTATGTTTATAGATAACAGTGTGTCATAGAGTGTCAGAAACCAAATAGGCAAGTTTATTAGAGATTATGTAACAGCTTGGCACAGGATGAGGCAAGTGTGTGCAGTTATCACCATGCCAATAAGCTTCCAAGACATGTTAGCTATGCTAGCCTCGTAGTTCCAGTGCTAAAACTAAGGAAGCAAACTTCAGACACCAAACATGCCTTGGCTGATCAAGCTGGGAATGGTGGACTGTGTGATTTTGCCAAACTATGGCTTTTAAAAGGTTTCTATTGAACTGAAAAGCAAGAAAAGTTAGCAGCAAATGCTTTTGACTGAACTTCTCCAGCAGCTTTGTCCATATTGTCTGACTGCTGGATGTATTAAAACTCGGGTGGTCTACCTCAGTCAGAAAAGCTGGAAGAATCTGAATCAGGGTCTGATTAAAGTCCGATGCTGAAGGATTCCCCGTGTACTTGTGAGTCAATAACCTCGGGGCAGCAGCTGTGTGCATGACAGAGAGAAACTTCACCACAGCGGTTTATTTGATTATGAAACTGGTGAGACTCTCTCTCATGTCTCCTCTGGTGGATTTTTGGGAAGAGGAGACCGAAGCATGCGAATCTTTCTAAACAAATCGTGACTCAGTTCGAGTGCCCTCGTTTGAAGTGGCCAGGCACATGTGCTGCAGTCCGCTTTAGAAGTCTGCAGTTATTATTGTCGGTTTGCTATAGATTCAGTTTACGGAATTGCTTAAGTATAATTTTGTAATTACGTATTTCATTTCATAGTTCTGCACTTCTGACTTTTTTCTGTTTGAAAAAAATGCAAAAGTTGTTTTTTTTTCTGCAAATACAAGACTGCACTCACAGCACTAATTTTTCATCAGATTCATATCATAATAAAATATCTCCTCTTTTACTTACACACACAAATGTGTTATAGATTAACGGTTTAGAATTTGCACTATCCGTACAGTTTCTCCTGAGGTAAGCGTCAGATGTAATTCACATAAGATTATAGCATGATTTTATCACTAGTGATAACTGCAACTGCAACTAGCGATAACAGCACTATTCACATTATATTTGCATTTAGCAATATTTGACATTATATTAAACTTCTTTATTAAAATACAGTTAAATATTTCACAATTTCTGTCCAATATATGAACTGAACACAACATATCTGCAAACATGTTTTATGTAGTTTATGCATAAATTATTGCATAATATTAGCTATAGCTAGCTATGAATATAGCATATTCACAGTGCATGTTCTGATTGGTTTAAATTTTAGACCAATTAGAACATGTGCAATCCATATGCTTATTGTTTTGTTAAAATCACTGCAACAAGCAAAATATGACTATTTGATGTGTAATGATTTATGTATAAATACAAGGAGGTCCAAAGGTCTTAGATAACTAACTCGAAAAAAATGCTTGTATTTTGTATTCTTTTCTAATTGCGATCTAGAAATAGTGCAGAATCTAAAAAATATTTGATCTTTATCTTCATTTTACTCCTTGTAACTTTTCTTTATTTGAAAAAGAAGAAAATTCCACCTTTTAGCCATATGATCTGATCCATTTGAAAAATGACTTATATTGGTACTCAAAGAACTTATGGACCAAAAGAAATTTAACATTACAAAAAATACAAATACGACATGACAACAGTCATTTTAGAATATTTATAGTAATAAAAAATACATAAAAAAGACAAATAAATAAATAAATAAATAAAATGTTTAGCATTTTAGAAAAGCTAAGGTGGACCTGAGTGAGAGCACCCACCTTATAGTGACCTCTGAGTGACTCCACAGTAGTGGTGCTGTGGTTTCAGACGGTCAGGAAGTGGTGGGCTGTGGAGTTTAAAGGTAATTACTGACCACTGGCTGGGTTTATATATAACTGAGTGAAGTCAGGCGCTATTATAACATGCACCTGCTTTTAATGTGAATTCCCAGCAGTGTGTGTGTGTGTGTGTGTGTGTGCTCTTCTCTGTTTGTACAGCTGGGAAAAGGACAGGAGTGTGTCAGGTGAAGGCCTTGGATGGTCCAGCCCAAAGTGGTCGTGTGTGTGTGTGTGTGTGTGTGTGTGTGTGTGTGTGTGTGTGTGTGTGCTGCTTTTTCCCTTCAAACATCCTCTTTCCTGTCTGGACTGAAGCGTCATGGCCACAAAGACTGCCAACACACTGCTCAGGTTTACACACACGCACACACACACACAGCAGAAACTGAAGACTCTTGAGTTTGGCTGAACTGTTAGTAATGTGTAGACGACAGAGAGAGAGAGAGAGAGAGAGAGAGAGAGAGAGAGAGAGAGAGAGAGAGAGAGAAAATGAAAGTGAAAGATCTAAGAGTTATTTTTAATATTTCAATTCTATATAAAATATTGAAACAACAATGAAAAATCCTAACATTCAAAGCAATACACCACTGCTGAACTGAGAGAGAGTGAGAGAGAGAGAGAGAGAGAGAGAGAGAGAGAGAGAGAGAGAGAGAGGGAGGGAGGGAGGAAGGAGAGAGTTATTTTAAATTTTTAGATCTGTAATTAAACCTATCATAAAAGTGCATAGTAGAACCCTCTCTCTCTCCCTTCCCCTGGCTTTTTCTCTTTTTTTTGTCCTTCAACAAATACTTGCAAGCGATATCTCACTTGGCTGATTCTGATTCTGGTTTTGATGTTGATTCTTATTTTTATTCTTATTCTGATTCTTATTCTTATTCTGATTCTGATTCTGATTCTTATTCTTATTCTTATTCCGATTCCGATTCCTATTCCGATTCCGATTCTTATTCTTATTCTTATTCTTATTCTTATTCTTATTCTTATTCTGATTCTGATTTTGATACCGATTCCAATTCTTGTTCTGATTCTGATTCTGATTCTTATTCTGATTCAGATTTTGAAACTGATTTTGATTTGGAGGATTCTTTTTCTCATTCTCATTTTTTCTAATTCTGATGCTGATTCTGATTGTAATTCTGATACAAAATCTTATTCTTATTTTTTTTTCTGATTCAGATTTTGATCCTGATTCTCATTATTATTTTAATTTGGATTCACTTTTTTTATTCTGATTCTTTTTCTGTATTTGATTTTGATCCTGATATGATTTGATTGTAATGAAGATTCATATCTCTCCTGTGTCTGTGTTGGTGGTCAGAGGGCTGATCTCAGTCTGTACACAGTGGCCTGTGCGCGTAATCAAAACATGAAACTAGGAGTGTTTTCCATCGGAGGGGAAGCGCACCTGCCTGCTGCGCTCACACTCTGGAGCAGGAGATGTCTGAAGTCTGTGGTTAATTATCCATTTTCAATCTGCTGACCTTCACAGGCCACCATATCCAAACCCACCACGTTATTCACTGTGACACTTTAACAGCTTCAGATTTGAGCTTGTTAATTAGCAATGCGGGTAGAAGGCAGTAATGAGGTTTTATTCCATTTGTTCGTTATTTAAAGTAATAGCATGGTCATAAATCTGACCCCCCATACTCAAATGTAGTTGATCAGCCAAGACATGTTGGATGTCTGAAGTTTGCTTCTTTCTTTTTAACACTGGAGCTATGGGGCTAATGTCGCTAACGAATAATGAAGGCTTATACCCCACCAATTAGCACTATTCATCTTCTGTTTCTTTTTCTGTCTTCTTCTTTTATCATCTTCTTCTTTATCATCTTCTTCTTCTTTTTCTTCTTCTTTTCCTTTTGATCTTGTCTTTTTCTGTATTCTCATCATGTTCATTTTCTTCTTCTTTTTCCATATCCCTTTCTTTATTTTCTCTCTCTTTGAATTTCATCATCATCGTCATTGTGTTATTCTTCCTTATCTTTTTTTTTCCTTTATCATTATCATCATCATCATCTCTCCTTCTTCTTCTTCTTCTTCTTCTTCCTGAGATCCTTCTCCTGTTTCAGTCTCAGTCTGTGTGGAGTTTTCTGTGTTTCTCCTGCTGTTCTCAGTGATCAGGTGAAAGTATGGTTAGATGTTTTTCACCCAGTGGATTCTTCAGCACAGTAACTTTAGTGTTTTATTTATGGGAAAAACCCTGTGTCTGTTTTTTTGTTTTTTTGTTTTTTTGTTTTTTTCCACACTGATTTGGCACTGAATGTTAAATGTGAGACCATTTTTCTTATCTTTGCTGGAAGTGAGAGCTATCAGTGACCCTGTTGCACTTTTACCTGACACTCAGTGTGTGTGTGTGTGTGTGTGTGTGTGTGTGGGTGTGTGTGTGTGTGTGTGTGTGTGTGGTGTGTGTGTGTGTGTGTGTGTGTGTGTGCGTGTGTGTGTGCTGCTCTCATATGAATGAGCTACAGCCTCTGTGGATCACTCACTTCTCACCGCCGATAAGAGCAGGGGCTTTGATCTTGTTGCCCAAGGCCAAACACACACACAGACACAGATTCAAACACAGCCGGTCTAACCACACAAAAACTCTCAGCTACAGTTGAAGATTCCCATGTTGAGCGCCAGTATGAGCACTGTTACGCAACAACTCTGTGTGTGTGAGAGAGTTATGGGTGAACTGTGCTTCCTCCTGAAGTTCAATCTGCCCTGATCCTCGTCTGCTTGTTCCCACAATCCTGCTTACAGGAAATCACAAATCTAAAGCCCTGCAGACAAAACGAGAGAATAAAATTGCAAGAAAACCTCATGTCTGTCATATTTTTTTAAATGTATTTATTTATTTATTATTATTATTATTATTATCGCTTATTGTTGCACCAATACCAGTTCTTATGACCACTCCAACAGTGTGCTGTGCCCTCCTGAATGCCAGGCTACACTTTGCATAATCTCCTGAGAAAAAGAAAAACACTGACCAATAGAATGAGGTGCTCTGGAGCAGCTGCACTTGAGCTGAAGGTCTCCATGCCCAATGCCAAGCATCAGCTGGAGGAGTATAAAGCCCCCTAGCATTAAGCTGAGGGGTGGAACAATGGAACTGTGTTGTCTGGAGTGATGGAGCTTCATCCCATAGAATCTAGTATATGGATGATTCTACCAAATTTGTTCAGAACACATTTCTGACTTTTAATTGAGTTGGATTTTAGGCTACAGTCCTTTTGCTTTGAGTGACCGTATGTCTTAAATATGTTTTTTTTTAATTAAAACAAATGAACATTTCATTTTGTCACTACCAAAACAATCATAGTACAATTCTTGTAATGTTACATTAAAAAATTGATTTTCAGACTTTGGGACACATTTAATACGAAACAATGAGATCTAATTGCTCACCATGCAGCCATGAGGGACAGGGATGCAGTCTTTCTTCCTGCTCTAAAATGCAGGGGTGTGGCTAAAATAAGGCTCCGCCTATGGACTAAAACTCTGTGTTTTCATAGTGACATGAAAATGTGGTATAGCATTTTTTACATTTTTTTTATTTAAAAATTAAACTCATGATAAATCTAAATCAAATTACTTTAATAGAACTAAAGCTCTTTAAAAAAGCATTTAAAAGAAATATATAAGTATATAAGTATTGTTTGTAAGTTCACATTTAGTGGTTAGGGTATAGGACAGCCATCTCCCAATAGAAAGTACACTATAAATGAAGATTTTATATATAATTAGTTTATTATCTTAGATACCTTAGATTTAAATAGATTGTAATATCCACTGGTCCAGTGCAACGAGGAAAATGTTTGGGTAAATCTCTTAGAGTAACTTCAACCGTGCTGCAGTAGCGGTGTAGGCTAGCTATCAAGAGTAAAACAGTTGAAGATGGTGAACGTCTTGCTTAGCTTAGCAATCAAATATTAATCCCTAAAATCCTTTATTACACAAAATCTACTCAGATGTATTTTTTTGTTTCACACATGTAAAATAAAGATCATATGAAACTACTAGCTGACTCTAAATGTGATAAACTGAGTTGTGCGCTACAGTTTCTCATTAGATTGAATGGGACTTTTACCAGCTTTCTGTAAAGCTTGTCCAACCCCACAACATTAGCTACAAAAGAACACATTTATGGATGGAGGTGATCTTTGCAGGGAGCACTTTAATTATATATACACTTTATAGCCTGATTGGTAGCACTCTGTGCCTGGATTTTGTAACACATGAGGGTTAATATAGATTTGTGAGCAATTTTACCACTTTCCTCTAAAACTGCTAGTTCTTCTGTGAAGAGCTGAATTTAATGGGCCTGTGCAGCCAGTAAAAAACATAAATGCCCTAAACAGCCCTGACCTGGGGCAGATACAGCCTCCTCAAGGTTTTGCGTAATTTTACTTCAAAGTGCCTGTACAGACTTTGATGAAATGTGAACTACTGTTGCAGTTGCCAGGTTCTGGAGGGGTGTGTGTGTGTGTGAGTGACTTTTTGTTTCGCCAGCTGAGCAAAAATCTCAGGGCCAGATGTACACATGAGTGCAGGCACAGCTCAGAATGTGCCTTATGCACCCAAAATGAGCTTGAATTTACCAGTCAATGTACTGCAAACTGCAGCTCATCACAAAAAACTGTGAGTAGCCCCGCCCACGAACCGTTCTCTCGTAAGGCGAAGAAGTCCTTTCCCACCAGAACATTCTGCAGGGCTGTAATTCTACTCAGGTAGAGAAAATTGAGAAAAGATAACATGGACTGTGAGCACATTTTCCGGATGCATATTTGTCACGTGTACCTCCGGTGCAGGGTGTTTTAACAGTATTATACTCTTCGTAAATAATCTTTGAGCATGTGTTTGAGGCTCATGTCCACATCTACTTGTTTTGTCTGCTTTCATTGTTAATGGAAGTCTCTAACATGTCTTTGAGGCACTAATGCAAATTTACACCTGGTTTAAAAAGGGGACAACAGGATAATTGATGCAAAACTGGCTGCTGCTAGCAGCTTAGACTTTACTAAATTGAGTGGAATATATATGTATATAGAACAGGGGTGGTCTTCACACTAGGAAAAGGCTGGCAGCCTACGGCCCCCATGAGCCAAAGGCCCTTAAGAAAATACAAATTAGATAACACTGTCCGTGTTGATGTTAAATAACCTATTCTGAAATGTATGTTCATTATAAAAGAGCTGTAATTTGTGGTTGTAGCGAGTGTTTTCAGTGATGTCAATGCAGCCCCACCACTCACTCATGGTTATAATGCAGTATTCCATGTTGTTATGTGGTGACACAACTGCATGAAGACAGACCAGTGACCGGTAATCTACATTATGGAGTGTTGAGAGACAAAGTCAAATGAAGTTACCCAAATGCAGCAATGATGCTCTGTACCTAATGATCTTACTACATTGGCAGATGTAGCATATTTTTTAAAACAAACAAAGTTGCCAAGTCATTTTTGCAGTATAGATGGTTGTACCACTTGGAAACCCAGAGCTTCAACTAATTAATAAATGTGCATCCAGGGGGACCCTATTCCTGTCTTTTGCCTGAATCTGCCCATATGGAGTGGTTGTTTTGCATGGCCTTCTCTCAAATACATGCACATTTTGTATTTTTCCATGCACATGGGTCATAAACTGCATCATTTGTAAGAGAACACAAGGGCAATATTTGATCACTTGGTGCCCGAAACTGGATCAAAAGGCTCAGTACATCGGGCCCTTCTTCATATCTGTGTGTGTGTGTGCATAGCTGTGTTTTGCCACCATGTATGTCGTTAAGCTTTCATCCTTTCAGCGAGTGACTGTTCATGATGTGTCTTTGCTTTTGATATATGTGTAATGGTCGTATGAGTGTGTATGAGTGGGACTGTGTATGTGTGTGTGTGTGTGTGTGTGTGTGTGTGTGTGTATGAGTGAGTGTGCTACCCTTATTCTCTGAAGTGTGTTCCAGGAAAGTCATGGTTGCTAAATCCACCTGCAGCCACTTAAATACAACAAAGCCACCATCCATACCTGTCAAAGTGTGTGTGTGTGTGTGTGTGTGTGTGGTGTGTGTGTGTGTGTGTGTGTGTGTGGACAAGGTTTATATCACACTGTGGAGACCAGAACTTGTTAATGCAGTTATGTTGTGGGGACCTTTCTTTCTTGTGCGGACCACAAGCTGGTCCTCACAATGTAAATCATTAAATTTCAAGGTGATAATAAGGTTAAGGTTAGGGTCAGGTTAGGGTTTAGGGTAAGGGTTAGAGTAAAGCTAAGGTTTAGGGTTGGGCTAGTGGTAGTTATGGTTAAGTTTTAGGTAAGTCTCCAGGAAATGAATGGAAGTCACAATTCACAGAAACAAGATTGTGTGTATGTGTGTGCGCGCGCATGTGTGTGTATGTGCAAATTCCTGTGTGTAAACATTTGTCTCTGTTTGTCTGCTTGCAGGTGTGTATTTATTAGAAACCCCTCTCTTGTAGCTCCCTCTTGCTGGTGTACAGTTAGAGACTGTAGCTCATCTGCCAATGCGCAGTTTATGTTGGTTATCCTCTTGCCCTTTACCAGTGGTCAGTTTCTGACCCCAGAGCCGCTCTTGACTGGATATTTTTGGGTGGTAGTCCACTCTAAACCTAGCAGTGACACTGATGTGTGTAAAAACTTGAGGAACACTGCTGTGTCTGATACAACAGAACAACAGGTTGTCTTTGATTTTGCACAGCACTGCATACAGTGGACCTATAAGGCAGATGGGGCTTATAAAGTGGACAGAGAATGGAAGCACAAGGAAGGGGTTTCTAATAAAGTGGGCAGTGAGTGGACAAACAAGGCTATTTCCCATCATCCTCTGCTCCCTGCAGAGTCATATGCTCATCCTCCTGAGGAAGAAGAGTGTGTGTAGGAGTAAGTGCAGTTAGTGTGTGTATGTGGTTGAGGGTCGTGTGAACGGGTACACAGAGCGCAGGGGGGATTTCAGGGAGGAAGCAATTTGGCAGAACAGTGCTGGAGCGCTAATACATGTTGCATCAGAGAATCTACTGAGGATTATTTCTCACAATAAAGTTCTGGTAATAATTCTAGTGTGGGCTAAGTGCTGGTTCTGTATGAGTTTAGTGCTGTTTTTCCAGGGGTTTGGAACTGATTCTGTATGGGTTTTGTATGGATTCTATGTGGGTTTTGTACAGATCCTGTATGGGTTAAACCCCTTAAAATCCTAGGCTTATTACATACGTGTATTTTTCAGTTACTACAGGGACTTCAAAGCAATCTGGCTGAGCTATTCTTAGATCATAGAGGTGTGTAATAAAACCATGGCCATTTAAGGGGTTAATACTAATTCTGTATGGATTAAGTAATAATTCTGTTTGAGTTTAGTACTTGACTCTGTATGAGTTTAGGTTCTGTATGGGTTCAGTAACGATTCTGTTTGGGTTTAGTTCTGATCCCGTATGAGTTTTGCACTCGATCTGTATATGTTTAGTACTGTTTCTCTATGGGTTTAGCACTGATTCTGTATGGGTTTAGTACTGATTCTGTATGGGATTAGCACTGATTTGGTGTTTGTTTAGTACATGATCTGCATGGGTCTAGCACTGGATCTGTATGGGTTTAGTACAAAATCTGTATAGGTTAAGTACAGGATCTGTATGGGTCTAGCACTGGATCTGTATGGGTTTAGTACAAAATCTGTATAGGTTAAGTACAGGATCTGTATGGGTCTAGCACTGGATCTGTATGGGTTTAGTACAAAATCTGTATAGGTTTAGTACAGGATCTGTATGGGTCTAGTACAGGATCTGTATGGGTCTAGCACTAGGATCTGTATGGGTCTAGCACTAGATCTGTATGGGTTTAGCACTGATTCTCTGTGCACTAACTATTGGCTGTAATAGGGGTTTTGCTGGTTCTTTATGGTTTTGGGTTTGTTTGTGTACACAGTTCCCATGCAATGTAGTTACCATGACAATTTCTCCGACCACTACAGTAAGTGCCGAACCAACAAGGGGTATGTGTATATGTGTGTGTGTGTGTGTGTGTGTGTGTGTGTGTGTGTGTGTGTGTGTTAGGAGGAGAAGGGTTCCCAATCCTCCTTTAGCTAGAAGAATTACAATAAACAAATAAGAATTATGATTAAAGAAACTAAACATGAGACCGAGGTACTGGGATCATACAGAGGGAAGCTGTATGAGATACACCAGAAATTAATGGTAGAGGTCCATCAAAGTCAGCGAGAAAATAATGTCAGATATAGATTTAGTGTGTTCAATATGTACAAGACGTTACACATAGATACACATATACAACATAGTGGAAACAATGAAAAACTCAATACATTGTAAAGCAGGTGTACATCCAGAAACAGGTTCAGGACAGAAAACAAATGAGAAACAAGGAATATATTCTGCTCTGAAAATCTACAGTCAGCTCATTAAGATGGCACACAGCTCAGAATCACACTACGCATCATCACATCAGCACACACACACACACACACACTGTCTTAGCACCATTCACTCTCATTTCCTCCTGCTAAACACACACACACTGCTGCTCGTCAGGGAGGAAGTCCGCTCTTGGTTGCCGTAGTGACAGGGCACAAGGCCCTACTAATCCACTGACACACTGAACTGATTACATCTGCTGCTCTGAATTCAATTAGTCATGGCTGCCGCGTGGAGATAAGCCGCTGTCTCACAGCCTCATAAAACAGAGTGTGTGCATGAATGAGTGTGTGTGTGCTTGTGTGTACATACCTGTTTATATGTATGTTTGTCTTTGTTCATCTAAATGAGTGATTGTATGTATGTATGTAAATGTGTGCATGGACAAAAGTATTGGGACACCTACATGTTACACCCACAGGAGCTTGTATGACATCACATTCTAAATCTATCACTAATATGCAGTTGGTCCCCTCTTTGCAGCCACAACAGCTTCCACTCTTCTGAGAAGCTTTCTAGTGTGTCTGTGGGGATGTTTGCCTGTTCATCCAGAAGACAATTTGTGAGGTCAGATACTGATGTTGGATGAGAGGGCCTGACTTGCAGTCTCTGTTGTAGTTTGTACCCAAGGTGTTTGATGGGCTGAGGTCAGGGTTCTGTCAAGTTCTTCCACACCAAACTTACTCAACAATGCCTTTGTGGACCTTGCTTTGTGCACTGGGGCTCAGTCATGCTGGAACAGAAAAGGGTCTTCCTCAAACTCTTCCCACAAAGTTGGAAGCGTACAGTTGTCCAAAATGTCTTGGTATGCTGAAGTAACTAAGAGGTCTAGGCCAACCCCTGAAAAACAACCCCATAGCATTATCCCTCCTCCACCAAACTTTACAACTGGGACAATGCAGTCAGGCAGGTAATGTTCTCCTAGCATTCTCCAAACCCAGACTCGTCCATCAGACTACCAGATAGAGAAGCGTGATTCATCACTGCACAGAATGCGTTTTAACTGCTCCAGAGTCCAGAGCATGCTTTATACCATTTCCCTGCTCCCCTGCAATTGGCATCATGCATTTTGATGTTGGGTTTGTCTGTAGCTGCTCAGCCATGGAAACTCATTTCGTGAAGCTCCTAACGCACAGTTCTTCTGCTGATGTTGCTTCCAGAGGCAATTTGGAACCCCTTTAGTGAGTGATTCAACAGAGGATAGGCACTGTGCGCTTCAGCACTCGGCGGAGAGTTTGTATTGGCATCCTATGACAGTGCCATGTTTAAAGTCACTGAGCTCATGAATACGACCCATTCTACTGCCAGTGTTTGTCTATCAAGACTGCAAGTCTATGTGCTTAATTTTATCCACCTGTTAGCAATGGGTGTTACTGAAACACCTGAACTCAATGCAACCAACTTCAAAGACTGAACTCTGGAAGTGTGGAAATATATATATATATATATATCCAAGTAATCCCAAACACATTCATGAGGTCTTGACCCCAGTGTGATTCGGCCCGTTTAACTAAATCACAGTAATAATATATCACAGTAATAATATATCACAGTTGAACTATATTCACAGTAACTGAATACTTATGCAACTACAGCAGACTTTCCATTAATTTTTTATTTTTTATTTTAATGAACAAACTTTCACCTAATATTAATGTTAGCAACTTTGCAACACTTTAGTGAGATGAGCTCAGAGCTTGTGCTGTCTGAAGCTGGTTCAATTCTAGCGCTAATTCCTCATGCCACTCATTTAGTTTTCCAGTGCATTTTTAGTCTGACCCGCTTATATTTACGTGTCGTCTCGGGACTCTGTGTGGTTATAATTGTCAGCTTGTTTTCTTTCTCCCTTTCTTTCTCTCTCTCTCACTCCCTCTCTTTGCTGATGAAGTCCCCAGTGTGCTGTATCTTCCCACAAATACCAGCTGCTGTCACTGTGAATAAACTCTACACTAACACTAACTCATCTTCTCCTTCTATCTGCTTAGATTTTCTCCATATTTAATTACACACAGATTCACTCGTGTTTCTCTCATTTTTTTCTTCCATTTCACACAAGAAACTTCTGACTGTTGCAATTCAGCACTATTAATGATAAATACATGGTCTTTTCTAACCTTGTAATCAGCAATAGCAACAAGATGTTTGTGGCCATTTGTGAAAGAGTTAGCAAAGTAGCTTCTCTCGTCTTCTCTTCTCTTCTCTTCTCTTCTCTTCTCTTCTCTTCTCTTCTCTCATCTTCTCCTGTTCTCTTCTCTTCTCTTCTCTTCTCTTCTCTTCTCTTGTCTTCTCTTCTATTCTCTTCTATTCTCTTCTATTCTCTCGTCTTCTCTTCTCGTCCTCTCTTCTCGTCCTCTCTTCTCGTCTTGCCTCTTCTCTTCTCTTCTCTTCTCTTCTCTTCTCTTCTCTTCTCTTCTCTCATCTTCTCCTGTTCTCTTCTCTTCTCTTCTCTCATCTTCTCTTCTATTCTCTTCTATTTTCTCGTCTTCTCTTCTTGTCTCGCCTCTTCTCTTCTCTTCTTCTCCTGTCTGTTCTCTTCTGTTTTCTTCTCTTCTGTTCTCTACTTCGTTCTTCTCTTTTCTTTCCCTCTCTTTTGTTCTCTTCTCATCTGATTGTTGCTAATCAAGTTTTGTGTGTGTATGCGTGTGTGTTTGTTTGTGTGTGTGCGTGTGTGTTGTGCAGGTACGTGAACTGAGTGTTAGATGAATGGGGTCAGAGGTCAGTAGTGTGAGATAAGAGTATGTTTGCAGTGAGAGTCTGACCCAAGGACAAAGCCAGCCTGGGTGACTAACCTCAGTGTGCGATATGGGAACCAACAAGAAACACACACACACACGCACACACACACACACACACACACACACACAGTAGTAATCATGTACATGTTAAGAATGTTCTTGTTCACTTTCATGTAGTTCTCTCTTTAGCTGTGATATGGCTCCTGAGTGTGTGTGTGTGTGTGTGTGTGTGTGTGTGTGTGTGTGTGTGTGTGTGCGCTGCGCGTGGGAGACAATAGTCCAGGTGTTGTGTGCCTGGCGGACGGTGTGTGTGAGCTGTAGTGGAGTGTATTATTTTACTGAAGAAGCCCCCGGGGAAGCTCCTAAAGCTCAGGAGAACACCCACACACTGACAGAGTGAGAAGATGAGGGGCTTACAGAGAGAAAGAATGCTTTGTGTGTAAAGGGGGTAGTATAGACCAGGGGTTCCCAAACTTTTTCAAGCCAGGTGCCACACCATCTTTACTGACTTTTTTACAGGGCTGTTTCTGTACTGACTTCTAAAGATGAGTTTATGCATATACCTGATGTTTTTATTTCAAGAAACCTCACAAGTCAGAGAGAAGAAAAACAGCACAAAGTTTCAAGAAGCACAATGTAATTGGTCATTTTTATTGGCTCATTTCTGTCCGTTTCTATGAATACCACCATGGAATACCACCATGTCCGAGTCTCCTGCAGTCAGTCAGAGAAAACTCAGCTGTGATTCTGATAAACATTAGTGTGATGTGTTAGTCTTGCATACTAGTCGCACAACACATTAACCAGGGTTAGGTTTGGTCACAGCTGTTGCTCAATAGTACCGTTCTTTCAATCTACACATGCATACGAAACATTTTGTGCAAGTGTCTGTATGTAGCTCTCTGCAAGCAGCAAAATAGAAGGTCAAAGCTTTGAGCATGGCTTCCCTCCCATCATTGTTTGTGTGACACTCGCGCCTGACCATGCTTGCCACACAAGGCTGGTATAAAAGGCCACATGGACTGTTTCCCACTTGGGATCTGCAGTGTGCTTCATTTAGCTCTGCTGTTGTGGAAAAACCAACAAAAAAATAGAAATTGCAGTCCAGCTGACAATTGCTTAAAAAAATGATCAGCATAGGGCAGATGTATTTTAAACATCTGTAATGCAGCAACAGTATCTCCTATCAGTATATTTTTATGGACTTGCTGATGGGGTGTGGCAAAGAGCAGCATCCGTTAACATTAGCCTTGCTGCACTAAAGTTCCTCTCATTACTGCTGCTACGGCAGAAATGCTTAAAGGGGAATTACGGTGACAGTGCTTGATTAAATCATTAAAATGTAAACAAAGTCATTCAGAGTGGTTTGATATGAAATGCTTCATTCTAGAGAAACTTATCAAGTCGGAATTATTCACACTAGTGGTGATAGGAACCAGACATCTAAAGAGTTTATTACTTCTAAAAGCTCCCTTCCTCACATAGAATGCTTATGAATATGCTGCCTGATGTCTGAGACACTGTTTTTCAATAGTTTCAAGTTAAAGCTTTGGTCTAAAAAGCATTTTTCATTCATGGTATAAGTTTTGGATAGTAAACAAAATAGCTATATTTGTGTTGTAGATATTGTGACCCCCTTCCTATCACCAGCACTGTAAAGAAATCAGTGAGTCAGTAAGTCTCTCTATAGTGAACTATTTCACATGAAACATCTCAGAATGAGCTTGTTTATATGTCAGTGATGGAGCTATGCAGAAATTTTGAAAAAATGATGGGATTCTGAATGAATACACTTTGAGCAAACTCAGCCCTATACATTCCTCTCATCATCCATGTTATGCAGTTTTATAGATCCTATCAAGGAAATGTATGCTCTGAAACTGGGGGCAGCACGGTGTCACCAGCAGAGGAGCCCCACCTGGGGCAGTGGGGGATTAAGGGCCTTGCCCAAAGACACAACCAGGTACACACGTTTAATCCTGGGATATGAACCCAGAGCCCTCCAGTTGCTGGCTACCAGTCCTGCCTCTCCTACCAACAAATAATGCAGCTAACATTAAGAGAGAAAGACACTGCCAGACTGCATGCAAAAGAGAGGGAGGGAGAGAGAAAGAGAGAGCACAAGAGAGAAAATTAGAGAGAATGCACAAAAAGTACTGCATAAAAATCACTCATTAGACAACAAACCTGACCCTGACCTGAGCCTGATGTTGCACATGAGTCTGAGCACTTTATCAGGTAGTGTCAGGCTCCGGTCAGGGAGCAGATCTTTATCCTCACACTGCGACCCACAGTTTGAAAATCACTGATACAGACTGGCTATGGGTGGAGGAGGTTATGTTGAATATGATTTGATGCTTGTAAAAGATAAACTTTGCAAAAGATACACATTATTAAGATATTAAGACGTGATGCAACTTTGCATGTGTGTGACATGTAGGAGTATGCGAGGTTTGTGTGTGTGTGTGTAACAGGGCATTCCCCCCGTGGCAGTAGAGGATATTTTTTTCTGCCCGTTGGGGAGAATTACAGCCCGAGCCACAGATTCAGCCCTGCTGGATGCTTCAGATTTCAAATGAGCATTTAAAACCTTCACTTCAGCCGCCTGGATCATTTACAAAGCATTCCATGCACACACGCGCGCACGCGCTTTTATCGGTCACTATGACTCACTGCTGTCACTGCACGCTGTTTGGAGGGAAAAAGCTGCTGTCCGCACTCTGTGTGTGTGTTTACACGGCCAGAGCGAAGCGTTTTTGGGTTTTGGCTGTAATTAGTGGTTTCTCTCTCTCCGAAAAATCATCATGCTCTTAAAAGTTCCTCTTTTTTCTTTTTTTTTTTTCTTCCTTTTTTCTGCTGTTTGCTTTCAAAGCAGCCAGGGTTTGACTCTGATGAATGAGTTTAGAGTAACCAAAATACACGCTAGAAAAACCTCCAATAGAGAGAAAAAAGGGAAAGAAACAAAGAAAGGGAAGAAAAAAGAGAAGGGACGACAAAAATATGTTACAACAAAGCAATTCATATGTAACATTTTGGAAAGAGATTCTGAGAAATGTCCATTTCTCTGTCCAGTTAATGCTCGGTTCTAGATAAAGATACGCACGGTCTCTCACTTTCTTTTTCACTATCTGTCTCCTACTCTGTCTCTCTGTCTCTGTTACATTCCTATTACAGTGTTACATTATTGTTACAGTGTTATAATGGCTGTTAGTGTTACATTATTGCCAATACTGTCAAAATATCTAACATAAACAGTGTGATAGAAACCAGAGTCTCATATATTGGCTTGTTACAGAGTGACATTACTGTTACTGTTTTATATTACTGTTACAATATTACACTACTGTTATAATGTTACAGTACTTTTACAGTGTGACATTTCTTTTACATGGTTACAATACTGTACATTAATGTTAGGGTACAGTACTGTTGCAGTGTTACAATATTGCTGCAATGCAGTGTTACAGTTACATTGTTACAATGACTGTTAGAATGTAGTATCACCATTATGACAAGGGCTTTTACAGTGTTACATTATTAGCAAAGCAATTAATATAAACCTAAATAGGAGAAAGACCACAGAACATTAATATCAACTAGACAAACAAAAGTATTTTACCAGATTACTAATCATAATAAACAAAGAAAGAGTTGAGATGATGTGTTAGAAACCACAGCGTGCGATAGGGACCTTTAAGGAAAAAAGGAGAGAGAGGAAGATGAGTGAGCTGGAAAATCGATTGCTGTGGAAGCTCATGTATCAGAGCCTATCAGTGGAGAGAAAGAAAGAGAAAGGAGAGAGAGAGGGGTGGATGAGACAGCTTTAATATCGTATTGTGTCACCAGACAGATTCTCCACATGATTCTCTCATCAGCTTCACCCAGACACCCACTCCCTCTTTTTTCTTTGACGCGTTCTCCCTTTCCTCTCTCTCTCTCTACCAGCTTTCTCTCTCTCTCTCTCCCTCTCTCTCTCTTTCTCTCTCTCTCTCTCTCTACCTGCTTTCTCTCTCTCTCTACTTCTAGCTCTCTTTCTGCCTTCTCTCCCCCCTCTATCTCTCTGTCTCGTCTTTCTTTTTCTCTCCTCTAGCTCTCTTACTTATCTCTCTCCCCCCCCTTTCTGTTTCTCTTTCTCTACTTCAGGCTGTCTTTCTTCCTCCAACCCCCTCTGTGTCTCTCTGTCTTGTCTTTCATTTTCTCTCAATATCTCTCTCCCTTCTTTCTCTCTTCTTTCTGTCTTTCTGTCCAATTCTGGCTCTCTTTCTCCATTCTCTCTCTCTCTCTCTCTCTCTCTCTCTCTCTCTCTCTCTCTCCTTTGATTAAAATGCACCTGCTTAACTACAGGCCTCCCCATCCCCACTGTGAAGCTCTCAAAAGTAAAAGTTTGTGGACACATGGCTTTACAAAGTATTTTTATACCAAATACCATATTTTCTTTGGCAGTTTTTAATAACTTATCTTATTATATTGAACGCTGTTGAGACCGTGCTACATTTACTCATACTGTAAAATGGTTATGATTTCCAAAACACATAGTGATACCATAATGCTGAAGTCAGCTTTCAACATTTCCTGCCTTTCTGTTCCTTTTGCAGTGATGAGAATTTACTGGGACATGTTTAAGATAGTGTCTTGTAAAATTTAGAAAATTATCATGTCTGGGTAATAATAGTATTAATTATTATTACAGTAATTTCAGACTGTAATTTGCATACTCAAAACAAAAATCTCTGAATTACTGACTTTAAAAATTTCAAGTCTGATCCAAAAGAAATGAGAATTTAAAAGCAAATGACCCTGAAAGCTCCTGACAGGCAGTGTCTTTCTGACAGAATAAAGCAGCTTCTTTTTAAAACTCCACAGTCAGTTCAGCTATAAATTTCTGCCTCCCTCGGTGCCCAACAGTCTGTTTATGGGGGAAACCTCTGAAGCTGGACTTGCCTTGATGTTTCACATATGTAGACAAGATTTAAAGCTGGAACGCCAACTCAGTGTGAAAGGAAGGGCAGGTGGAGTGAAGCAGCAGGAGATTTCAGACAGAAAAAGACAGCTTTAAAGTCCAACAAGGCCAACAAAATGCTCTCCTAATTCATTTGGCTTGTCAGTTCTGGCTCATTATAAAGTGAAGTGGAAATGTTGGTGTTTATTGGAGAATGATGGTGATTAGTGGAGAATGATGGCATTCGGTGATGAATTATGGTGTTTGATGAAAAAATGTGTGGTTTGATAAAGGATGATAGTGTTTGCTGTGAAATGTTGGTGTTTACTGGAGAATGTGGGTGTTTCATAGACAATAATGGTGTTCCTTGAAGAATGTGAGGGTTTGGAAAATGATGGTGTTGGAGAATGTGTTTGGTGAAGAATAATGGTGATTGGTGGATAATGTTGGTGTTTGGTGGTGAGTGATGATGTTTGGTGGAGAATGTTGGTAGAGAATGATGGTGTTTTCTGGAGAATGATGGTGTTTTCTGGAGAATGATGTTTGGTGGAGAATAATGATGTTCGGTGAAGAATGTTGGGGTGTGGTCAAGAAAGACATGTTGGTGTTTGCTGGAGAATTATGATGTTTGGCAGAAATGTTGGTGGAGAATGTTGGTGTTTGGTGGAGAATGGTGGTGTTTGGTGAAGTATGTTGGTATTTGCTGGAGAATGATGATGTTTAGAGGAAATATTGGTGGAGAATGTTGGTGTTTGGTGAAGAATGATGATGTTTGGTGGAGAATGGTGATGTTTTCTGGAGAATGATGATGTTTTTTGGAGAATGATGGTGTGTATTGGGGAATGATGATGTTTGGTGAAGAATGTTGGGGTGTGGTGAAGAATGATATGCTTGTTGGAAAATGATGGTGTGTATTGGGGAATGATGATGTTTGCTGGAGAATGTTGATGTTTGGTGAAGTTTTTTGTTATTTGCCAGAGAATGATGATGTTTGATGGAGAATGTTGGTGGAGAATGTTGGTGTGTGGTGAAGAATGATGATGTTTAGTAAAGAATGTTGAGGTGTGGTGAACAATGATGTGCTTGTTGGAGAATAATGGTGTTTCGTAGAGAATAATGGTGTTTGGTGAAGTATGATGAGGTTTGGTGGAGAATGATATTTGGTGGAGAATGATGAGGTTTGGTGAAGAATGATGGTGTTTTGTAGAGAATGATGGTGTTTGGTAGACAGTGATGACATGGTAGAGAATAATAGTGTTTGATGGAGAACATTGGGGTTTAGTGGAGAATGATCAGGTTTAGTGGTGGACATCGGTTTTTGGATTCTACAAACCTGAGTTATAGCTTTATTCTTGTTGATTTCTGCCTGTCTTTGATGCTGTGTGGATCAGACTGTGAGGAGAACTTACTGCTGCAGTTTGTCTGAGCTCACAGCATCATCGTCAACCTGGAAACTCTCCATTTCTTTGCTCTTTGAAATTGGCACAGCGTACATCAAAGAATCAATAAATCATAATTCACATCTAAATTGAAATATTCTCCTCTTTTTATAAGCCATATGCATTCCTTATCCCATACGCAGCAGGGCTTGTCTGAGAGTTTGCTTTGTTCACATTAGTGCTGGACAGTATTGATAAAATTCAATGTCACGTTCAGATCTGCACTTCTTTCTTTTTACTGTGTGTTTTGATGTCAGAAAATGACAAAAACATTACAAAAATATAAAGGATGCTTTTCTTTCTGCAAAACAAGACTGTACACATAACTTTTCATCCAATTCAAATCATGATAAAATATCTGCTCTTCTATTCTACAAACACAAAGTATTTATCCTTCATTTACATCTTCAGAATGCTTTTCCTTTTACCAGGTGTGTGTGGTCACTCGTGGTTTTCTTTTTCCTCTCGAATTTCTGTTGTTATTGAAGCTGTTTGGAATGAAATTGTGTGTGTGAGTGTGTGAGTGTGCGCGCCAAGTATGGCTGTAGGTTGACAGAGGAAACTAGAGCAGGAAAGCTTTAGAGAGAGCGAGGGAGAAAGAGCGAGAGAGAGGGAAATCCTGAACAACGGCTGGACTTGTGACCTTTGACCTCCACTAGTCACATGATTCCGAAAGTGCCATATCATGAGATCAGCGCTTATTAGAGGAGGGGTGACTCAGCGAGAGGAAGACAGAGAGCGGGTGAGAGAGAGTTAGTGAGTCATTCTTCATCAGTGGTGAGTAAGACTAGTAGATGTTTATCAACTGAGGCGTCCAAAACCTAAAACCTTTTACTGGAAATTTCATCATTTACCATCCTATACTGACCTGAAAGAGAAAATATATATATATATATATATATGATATATATATATATATATATATATATATATATATATATATATATATATATATGTACAGAGAGAGAGAGAGAGAGAGAGAGAGAGAGAAAGAGAGAGCTTTTGGTTGTTGAACACAAAAATTTTAAATGTGTAACACATCACTCACACATTTGAAAGCACAGTTACTGATTATTTGCTGAATTTAACATACTAGGATAAAGAATAAAATATAAAATATGGCCTGTGCAATAATTATTTTGTGTCATATTTTATTTATTTATTTATTTTTGCATGTATGTGTTAAAGCTGCAAAATAAATAGAAAATTTGCACTACAATCTGTAAAACAATGTCATATTTAAGTTTATTTCCTGTAGAGGATCTATTAACTTTATTTCAGTTAGAAAATGAAGAAAACTGGAGATGTACAAACCTTTGCATACAACGTTATATACACAGTACAATGCTAAAATTTTAGGCATCTGATAAACTTTTATTCTGAAAAATGCCATGTAATAAGGCTAGAAGCATTTATTTGCTCCGGAAATAGAATAAGTACAATAACATTAATACAATAAACAGTGATTTTTATGTATATCAGAGTTGGTGTTTAACCTTTTCCAAACCTCCTCAAGAAAGCCCAGTATTATCTGTAGTTACCATGCAATACCTGATTTAGTTCAATCACTGCTTCATTAAGTTGAATCAGTTGGGCTTCTGATGGAATCTAACAGATCCATGTGATGGCTGGGGACATCTGGAACCAAACCTGGGTTATTCTAATCAGCTCAACTGCTTTTGTAAAAATGAAAAAATCGTATTAATTACATTTGTATTTGTCTGTCTGCATTTATGGTAATGTTAGTGTTATGTAGTTATAAAGTTTTATATAGACATGCACGCGCACATACAAATACACACGCAGACGGTTGCATTCAGCCAATGCATGCAAGTAAACACACATACACACAGACTGGAATTTGCACATACGTGCATGTCTACACCCTGACTCTGTCTGTACATATGTGTACGTATGCCTGTGTATATGTGTGTGTGTGTGTGTGTGTAAAACAATCCGGGGGCACTCTTTCTGACAGTAAGAATGACGATGAACCCCCCTCCGGCTGTGCTGCCCCCCGGGCCAGAGGTGATGAGAGACTGTTTTATAGCTTATGGTCTGAATAGCTGAGAAATACTGCGCCTACTTCAGTGCCCCTGAGCTCATATTGCAGCGATTTACTCTCCGCGGTCATCGCTGGCGTATACTTTCCATTTGCTCTTAAGTGGATGAAAATGACTCAGCATATTTTGGTTTCCTGCCTCTTTAAGTTCTGCTGTGGTAAAAAAAGAAGAAGAAAAAAGGAAGAAAAAAATCTACATTTCTGCCTTGTTAACGTTATGAAGTGTTTATAGTCCCTCTAGTGGCGGCTGGTGGTAGCACAGCAGGCCCCAGTCGTTGCAGGTTAGGATCTGAATCAAAAAGTCATTAAGCAAAGGCACCCAGTCAAATCACATTTGCTGAGGCAGATGGGTACACAGATTGATCTGAATGGAGAGTGCATGTGTGTGGGTGTGTGTGTGTGCGTGTGTGTTTTGAATGAAAAGCGACATTATCAGACTGCCTCTCTCCATATTTTGTTCCTAATCAGAGCCCGCCAGGCACATAAGGTCGGCTAATTAATAAGCCAGCTCCAACAATGAACTGTGTTCTCTCTTTCTCTGTATGAGACAGTCTGTATTGATTCTGAATCTTGTACAGCTCCTGCTGACAAATGTGATGCGTGTATCTTCACTTATGCATAAAAATGTATGTCCAGGTTCTTGTTGTTTAGCTATCGCCACCTGGCCTTTTTCAGGCTGTTTGACCTTAGCTTCATGAAGAATTTGATGTAAGAATATAATAGGCTGTAAATACTTTATACAGGACTAGTAATGCTGCATGCAGTGCTGAAGCTGCCACCTCTTCTACATAGAAGTAAATTTGGGCCAGTGTTGGGTCAAAATTTGAAATATGGGGCAATAACACTGCTTTATGAAAGGGACAGTTAGATTTGTTAGTGTGAGAAAATCAGAGTCAGTGATATGGGCTTTGCCTGCTGTGGTGTTGTTCTTCATCGCTTTAATACAGCGGCCTAGTCTTATACTGGATTGCCCTATTCACATTAGCCCTTATTCATCAAAATTATGTAATGATTTGACCACATTTAACACAACACAAGCAGTGAATATGTGAGCATTTGCAGGATCAGAAGAGACATATAATCTGACAATCTGTTAGATACAATCTCATGCAAAAGTTTGTGCACCCCTGGTCAAATGTTTTGTTGATTTTCTAAGTGAAAATATATTAACCCATGCAAAATAAAACTTTTTTTTTCCCCCCAATATGTTAAACTCAGCAAATAACTAGAAACTGTGCGTTAAAAGTAGCTTATGCCATATGTAAGTTCCCTGTAGAGGATGTTTACTGTATTTTCATCTAGAAAATCAACTAAATTTGATCAGCGATGTTCAAACTTTTGCATTAAACTGCCTCTCTCTATATATTTTGTTCAGAAATCGAACCTCCCAGGCACATACGGTCAGCTAATTAATAAGCTAGCTCCAACAATGACCTGTGTTCTCTCTTTCTCTCTATCACACACTCTATATTGATTCTGAATCTTTTACAGCTCTTTTACAGCTGCCAAATATGATGTGTGAATAAGAATGAACTGCAGCAAAACAGAAAGAGGCCCTTTCATCTGTCCCCTTTCACCATTATTAGTGCAGTTTTTAAGTCTATGAGTACTTTCACTTCTTTTGAGCTATAAACAGTGAAACTTTACCATGCGTTGGCAGCACTGTACTCAGTAGTGTCATGCCAATAAACCCTTCCAGAGGGACACAGAGAGAGATCCATCATTGAGACAGAGACTGAGGTGAAGAGAAGGTATGGAGTGAGTCAGGGGGTTTATATTTCACTCTTATCAGGTGTCAGTAGGTTCATGAGAGTGTGTGAGTCGTCGTCTTGTCGGCGGGTGAGCAAGAAGGTAGGCTTTAATTGCGTTCTAGCAGGAAGCATGAGTAATTAGCCAGAGGAAGCAGAGTGAGTGAACTCGGCATGAAGCTTTTCAACCTTCAGTCTAAACCTCGCGACAGTCTCAGCACTAACAGAGTCTTTACCTTGCATTCAGCTCAATTACATTTGTCATTGGATAGATAGATAGATAGATAGATAGATAGATAGATAGATAGATGTAATATGATGTTTGCATTGTTATTGGCAGAGATGCAGTGTAATGTAATAGAACACTTAACAATCAACTTCTATCAAGTAAAGACAAGGACACATGTCCAGTAATCAAATGTTTACCATAAACATCAGATGGATCATAGTCTAAGGACTTTGCCAAGTTGGTTTGTAGTCTTGTTCCAGCTATTTCAAAGCTGACAACATCATTTCATTTTGGACATCTTATTATAATAAACACAAAATTATATATTTCTGTTTTGTTACAAGAACCGTCGCAAAAGTTTAGCTTTACATAACAGCTTAACAGCCAGATTTATGTATACTGAGTGAGCCCTACTCTCTCGCTCTCGCTCTCTTTTGGGTCTCCTTCTGGAGTTGTGTGTGGAAGTTAAGGACTCTAATTGCTGGTTAGCTGTTTACTTTTCTGGGCTGGGTGATTTATTTGGCAGAGGTGGCCCCTACAGGTCGGCTAGCGGGCCACTAATTACAGAGCAACACACTGCGACTGGAATAACGTTGTGTCACTTTGAGACACGGAAGCGTTTATCCAGGAGGAGGGCCGAACGTAGACATGTCTGCATAGCTTACTCAGAGCTTAAGTACATCTCCTGGTAAAGAGGTCTCAATGATACAGTGTGTGTCTTGCAAAAGATAGCAGCTAATACCAGCTTATTGAAGTGAGGTTCCTCAAGGGTATATTCTAAGCCCAATTTAATTTGCTCTCTTACTCCCAGTATTACCACCTTTGAGTCTGAAGGGATATTTCAGTCAAAATCCAACTGTGGCTAACTTTGGATGGAAGCTTGCAGAGTGTGAAACCCGGCAGTTAGCATAATCATGCTAATCATGCTTACTGCTGGCTTCCATTCACTCCCACATTAGCATTTTTGGCCGGACCATCCCTTTAATTTTACACTCAGGTGTCAGAACAAATTTGGACACATAGCTGTGACTGTATATTTGAGTGTGAAGCAGTGGTTTAAGGAGGGAACTGTGTGTTTGGATGCATCTCTTGTCCTTCACTGCGGTGCGGTTGTACTCCCTGCATGTGTTTACTAACATGTTACTCAGCGTGTCAGCCAGTGACCACAGTTATCTGTCAAGGAGCAGACGCCACGCCGCTGCGGATGAGGTAGAGGCGCGAGAGCTGGGTGGATTCCTGACAGTCCTGCACTGCTGCAGTCTTCAAATAATACTTCATTATTCAGTATTTAAAGGAGTAGAGTTTTAACTGAAATACTGGTGCACAACAGCTAAGTATTGCAGCAAAAAAATAAAATTAAATAAAAAAAAATGGCAGTGCTTCTAGATTTGAGTGAAGACAGCGTGTTTGAAACACATCAATCTACTGACAAGAAAATTTTCATGAAAGTTCTTGATTATGAGGTATATTAAACCATTTGGACCACAAACCAACATTGGAAAATTAGAATACAGTAGTATGCAAAAATGATTCCTTAGTTCCCTGTATTTCTAGTACATTGGTCAGGTGTAGGAATTGCACTGTATGCTATTCCAGAGCTCACTTGCATGAATCCTCCTGTCAACGGTGTTCTGCAGGCTAAATTCTCTCCAGAAACACTGTGCTTCCTAATTAGATGGCAAATATTGTCTTTCTGTAATAGCATATTTGGAAAAGTTATGAAAAATCATATTACCATATCCATTTTTTTAGGTCCAGTCATTCTCGTCTCTTCTGATTGCTCTATGAATGGGATAACTGACCAAAATCTATATTACAGGCATTCAGATCAGCTAGATTTAAAGCAACTTTTAGAGCTAGCTACTACAACCAGAGATAAAGTGTATGTCCTACATTGTTGGAAAGATGCTGAGGACAGAATTTTGATTATGTCTGTTTCTCTGGACTCTGGATGTTCTATAAAATTTGGCACAAGTTGCAGAACCAGACTTCATTATAGGACCTGTCATCCACCTCTCTCTCTCTCTCTCTCTCTCTCTCTCTCTCTCTCTCTCTCTCTCTCTCTCCCTCTCTCTCTTTCTCTCTCTCTCACTCTCTCTCTCTCTCTCTCTCTCTCTCTCTCTCTCTCTCTCTCTCTCTCTCTCTCTCTTTCTCACTCTCTCTCTCTCTCTCTCTCTCTCTCTCTCTCTCTCTCTCTCTCTCTCTCTCTTCTCTCTCTCTCTCTCTCTCTCTCTCTCTCTCTCTCTGTTTTCTGTTTGAAGCGTAAGGGTCACTCTTGACTGACAGGTGCAGCAGCATTCTGAATGAGGCCTTTCCACTCTGCAGTACTTCAAACTGACTTTACTTTTTGTCATATGAAAGTGCTTGGTTGGCAGAATTGAGCTCTGCAGAGAAGAGAAACAGTGTAACTTTCCAACTGGAAACCATATACATTGTACTTATGCCTTTAATCTTCTGAGTCCCAGCTATTGATTTTCATTTTAGACCAAATGAGAATTTAATGCTACTCAGTTGTTCCTGAAAGCTAATGGGACATTTTTGTAGAGCGAGGCATTTTATTTACTGGCCGGTATGTGTATGCATGTGTGTGTATTTATTCATTGGACTGCCTGCCAGCATTTACTATTTGGCACATTTACAAGGGAATTTGCTGTGGTCCCCATCTTCAGCAGGGTTTCTTCCTTTCCACTTGTCGAGGCATTTTCCTGCCCAGAGGAGGTCCATGACTGCAGTGTGTTTTTTGCAGTGTTTGTGGGTCTGTTGTGTCGTTTGCTGGATGACTGGCAGAGGTTATTATGGGGAGATTAAGAGGGCTCAGAGCTTACCGGCTGTTACGGACAAGATAATGACAGTTTCACAGGAAAGAGGAAAAAGAGGGAGAGAATTGAAAACAAACAGTTTGAAGATGTGACGTGTTGTTAGGAGAAAGCAAAACAGGTTGAATAAAGATGGCTTCCAGATGTTACTGAAAGGATGGAGCTACTACTGGGCTAGACCAGCGCACTGCAGCATCTCCTTTGGTTTGTGAAATTCTCCAACAAACATCATCATTCTTCAACAAACACCAACATTCTCCAAGAAATATTATCATTCTCCAACAAGCACATCATACTCTATCAGACACACATTATTCTACACTATGTATCGTCATTCTCCAACACCAAAACATTCAAGCAAACACCATCATTCTCCATCGAGCACCATTATTCTCCAAGAAGCACAGTCCTTCTCCACCAAACACCATCATTCGCCAACAAATGCCAACATTCTCCACCAAATTCTCCAACGATGGTGTGTGGTTCTCCATCATTCGCCATCATTCTCCACCCACCATTCTCTATCAAACACCATCATTCTCCAAGAAGCACCATCATTCTCCGACAAATGTCATCATTCTCCACCAAACACCATCATTTTCCACCAAATAACATTAGTCTCCAAGAGGAACCATCATTCTCCAACAAACACCATCATACTATATATCATCATACACTCTACCTATTACTAACATACTCTACCAGACACCAACATTGTCAAATAAACACCATCATTCTCCAACAAAAACTGCCATTGTTCTGTAAACACCAGCACTATCCACCCAAACACCGTCTCTCCTGACCAAACACCATCAGTCTCTAACAAATTAAATATCACTCTCCAACAAACACCATCATTGTCCTCCAAATACCATCATTTTCTAACAAACACTAACGTTCACTGACAACTAAACATCAACGTTCTCCACCAAACGCAATCAACACCAACAAACGTCAACATTCTCCACCAACTTCTCCAATGATGGTCTGTGGTTCTCCATCATTCTCTATCATTCTTCATCATTCTCCAACCACTATTCTCTATCAAACACCATCATTCTCTAACAAACACTAAAATTCTTCAACAAACACATCATTCTCCATCAGACACACATCATTCTGCACCATCATTATCCAACAAACACCACAACACTCTAGCGAACACCATGATTCTCCATCAAACACCATCTTTCTCTGAGAAGCACCATCATTCTCCACCAAAAATCATCATTCTCTAAGAAGAACCATCATTCTCCAAAAACACCATAATACTATCATCTCACTATCTACCTATACTCTACCAAACACCAACATTCTCAAACAAACACCATCATTCTCCAACAAAAACTGCCATTGTCCTGCAAACACCAGCACTATCCACCAAAACACTGTCTCTTCTCACCAAACACATCATTCTCTAACAAACAAACATCACTCTCCAACAAACACCATCATTGTCCACCAAATACCGTCATTTTCTATCAAACACCAACATTCACCAACAACTAAACATCAACGTTCTCCGCCAAACACCATCATTCTAGTGTTGACAGCTGGCTGTAACAAAAAAGAACGATACACTGTGAAAGGGGTAGAACCTAAAGCTTGTGTTTGTGTTGAACGAAATGTTGGGTAATATTTGCCCTGGGCCTAAGAGAGCATTTCATCGTCCTCCATTGATTTTTATAGGTTTTGTTGCCCTGGGGACTTGGCAGTAAGGAGGGTTTAATTACTCTACAGTGCAGCTGGGTAGCTGCAGACTTAGCAGAACAGGAGTGTGTACTGTACTCCAGATAGGAGACAGAGTCGTGCTATCATCAGTGCTGCAGGAATGGAAAGCTAACTGCCCAGCACAGTGATGTACGATCAACCTTCAAACAAATGCAATTAACTTTATAGGTGACAGCAATAGCGTGATTAATTCAGCTCTCAATTATTGTTACGTTACGGCTTTGGTCACTTACTAAATGCACTGTACGCAAATAACACCACACTATTAACCTTCAGCAACAGGCTGTGTTTATTCTCTACATCATTCTTTCAGACAGTGATTGGAGCCGTTAGCCTTTCGTTTCACTCTGGTGCATTTTGTGGATGTAATACACTACTGACCAAAAGTACAGAAAGAAATAGTGATCTTTGAATTTTTTTTTTCTTAAATACGTTTTTTGCAATTAAGTCAGTTTACCAACAGCCAACACAACACATGTTCATTGCCATGTAGTTCAACCAAAGCAGTTTGTTCCAGAATATTCCATTGGTGTCACAGAGCTGTACTCTACTACAGCATGTTTTATGGGAAAAGTCTTCTTTAGACTATTTGTTAATAGCTTTTTAATTCTCTCCACATTCCTAATGTAACACACCCGATAATAAAACTCTGCAGGAGAATCCACAGGAGCTAAACCCATTAACAGTCACTTACTGTGTACACTATTAATACACACATTTAGGAACTAACCTGTTGGTACTGTATTAATAAGCACATTGCTTTTTATTATCTCTTGAAATGTTTCTTTATAGGAAGCTGGTGTAGCTTCCAAACTTTTGGCTTGTTGTGTATGTCGGATACGGTCTGGTTCCCCTCATAAATTCCCCTGGTGACACTCTGCTTCGAACTACTGCAAATGTCAGCCTTATGCTGCATCAGCAATGATAATGTCAAACCCAGGGAGAGAAATAGTTATGAGCTTTCTGGTGAGTGTGTATGTGTGTGTGAGGATGTGAGGCAGTGTGCTGCTTGTCAAAAGTTTGAGAACATCTAGGTCACACCAGCATTCTTAAAGACGAACCATTAATCGGCACCAAAATTCATTCTCTAACAAATACCTTCATTCTCCACCAAACACTACCATTCTCCCCCAAATACCAACATTCTCCACCATCATTCTCCAATAAACACCAACATTCTCCAACAAACACCTTCATTCCCCATCAAACACCACCCCATGATTCTCCAACAAACACCAACATTCTCCAACAAACACTATCATTCTCCCCCAAATACCAACATTCTCCACCATCATTCTCCAATAAGCACCAACATTCTCCAACAAACACCATCATTCCCCAACAAACACCACCCCATGATTCTCCAGCAAACACCATCATTCAACAAATACCAACATTCTCCAACAAATACTAATGTTCTCAACAAAACACCATCATTCAACAAACACCAACATTGCCCAACAAATACAAATGTTCTCCACAAAAGACCATCATTCAATAAACACCAACATTCTCCAACAAATACTGATGTTCTCCACAAAACACCATCATTCAACAAACACCAACACTGCCCAACAAATACAAATGTTCTCCACAAAACACCACTATTCAAAAACACCAGCATTCTCCAACAAACACCAGTGTTCTCCACAAAATGCCATCATTCAACAAACACCAACATTCTCCAACAAATACTAATGTTCTCAACAAAACACCATCATTCAACAAACACCAGCATTGTCCAACAAACACCAGTGTTCTCCACAAAACATCATCATTCAGCAAACACCAGCATTCTCCAACAAACACCAGTGTTCTCCACAAAACACCATCATTCAACAAACACCAACATTCTCCAACAAATACTAATGTTCTCAACAAAACACCATCATTCAACAAACACCAGCATTGTCCAACAAACACCAGTGTTCTCCACAAAACGCCACTATTCAAAAACACCAGCATTCTCCAACAAACACCAGTGTTCTCCACAAAACACCATCATTCAACAAACACCAACATTCTCCAACAAATACTAATGTTCTCAACAAAACACCATCATTCAACAAACACCAACATTGTCCAACAAACACCAGTGTTCTCCACAAAAGATCATCATTCAGCAAACACCATCATTCTAACCAATATCGCATCTCCACTAATACCAACGAGCATGTTTTCTTTGTCAGTTTGCGATAGCTTATGATTGAGTAGAAAGCTGTTTAGACCTTTACATTTGTTCATGCAAAAACCTGCCAAAACTGGCGGAACTGCATGCCAAAAGGCTTACCTTGAGAGTAAAGCCAAAGGTCTGCTCTGTTGCTGAGTATTGAAGCATATAGCTACTTTATGATCACAAAATCTTTACATTTGTACTTTTCCTCACGTAATTGAAAAGCAAAATTGGTGTCCCAAACTTTTGAGTGTCACTCAACCCAGGGCCAATGTTCCTCTCTGCAGGAACCACAGACCGCATTGTCTCACTCTACTGAGAGTCTGTCATAGTGAGATCTGACAGACGCACACACACACATACACCCTCAGACGCTAAGGTGCTTGCTAACCTGGAGCCCTTTTCCCCCCTGCTCTCTCAGCCAATCTCTGCTGTCAATCATCTGCTCTAATCTGATGGAGAGGAGGCTTCAGTATGAATTCAGACAGTCTGTGAATAATGAGAGCACTGCTGAAATTACAGCCACACACATCATATTTTTAGATTGGCATAACAGTTTGGTGACCAAGTCATACCTGTGCTAATTATATATCCTTCTGATTGTGATGTCATTGGACGAATTGCAAACCATCTATAGGTATATACATACAGTACTGTGTAAAAGTCTTAGGAAGCCCAGAAAACTGTAAAACTAATTTTTTATAATTACTTATCTAGGCAGTAAATATATAACATCACAATACATATAATTAAACGTAAATAAAGTACAAAGTAGTCAGAATGTGTCTTCAGTAAAGTAGGTATTGAATGGTAACTGTAAATACTGGATTTCCTCAAGGAGCTTTGGAAATAGTTAAACAAACACTCCCATATAGAGCAATCATAATGGGATGTTTATTTGTTTATTTATTTTTATTCTAATGTTAGTGTTTTTTTTTAAATATATATATATATATATATGCCCATGTTCTTTAGTTAACTGCAGTACTTAGTATGCTTAACAGGCATAAAACTGGCACTAAACAGGGTTACTGTAGTTTTGTTTTTTTTTTTTCATTTAGTATTTTAATTTTGCTTAAAAATGTCAGTTTAATATCAGTTAGTTTTAAGACTGCATTAACAGTTTAAGTTTTGATATTATTTAAAAAAAAAGAGTACTCAAGTTTTTATGTAGTTTCAGTTTAAGGTTATTTTTATTTTTATTTTTTATTTTTTGGTAACTATTTTGTCAGAAACCACCTTGTACACAAAGTAATTCCAAACTGGACTTCTTACGATGGGTTTCGCTGTTTTAGCAATGCTAAATTAAAGGAGAAATAAAGTAATTTTTCTCTGTAATATTATGAAGCTTTCGTTTATAGACATTTTCATTTAGTTCAAAGACATTATATACTGTTAAAATGATTCATCACTTCAATATATAGATTAACTTTATTTGGTGAGCAACTTAACTGGTTAACTATGGCAGTTGACTAGTTAACTATTAAGCTTTTCACTGATGTTAACTGTGTACTGATACTGTTGTATCTGTTTTATCAGTCCGTCAAATAAATATCCTGAAAGAAATCAGAGTAAAATAATACGTCATATGAGCAAAAACAATATTCGTTATCAGTCAGAATCTCACAAACTTCTAACTTTTACTTTTAAACTGTAGTTTTGATTTAGTTTTTGTGTTTTTGAAAAATTACATTTTAATTTTTATTACAGTTAATAAGTACATTTTTCACTGCTGGTGTTCACTTTCATAATAGTTTCCATTAAGAGTAATAATATTAACACTAAGCTGCAGTTTCCAGCTTTATGGCCTACCACTCCCACTTATGTCTTAATATAAAAAAACACATATTCAAAAAAACATTCTTCTAACTTTTGTGTCCAAGCCTTTGACTGAAGCTGGATTCATTCATTCATCAAGATAAAATTATCAGGCTATTTTCAAATGTGGTGCAATTTTTCAATGTATAATATGAGTAAATAATCACTCACTTATCCAATCAATCAGTCAATCAATCAAACAATCAATCAATCAATCGATCGATCAATCAATCAATCAATCAATCAATCAGGGCTATGGCTGTACTCGCTTGCTGGTTTGTCTGTCATTTGTGGTAATATCCTGTAAGCACTTCCTGTGTCTAGCAGCACTGTGTTTGTTTCTTCCTCCATCTGTTCTCCGAACCGCATTCATTCAAACAGAACAACTCCCCTCTGTAATGCCATTTCTACACAGTGTGTGTGTGTGTGTGTGTGTGTGTGTGTGTGTGCTTAACACTGCTTAACAGCCCTCTGAATTTTTCAGTTAATTCAATTAATTCCCCTATTAAAGCAACAGAAAGGTTTACAGTCCTCAATAACGCCATTAAGAGTATTATCTACACTAATTAACCAGGGCAATTAAATATGCTGTGCATTGGAGGCGTTCAGCCTTTATATACCACAAAAACATCAGGTCTAGTGAGGCTGTGTATATGCATTAATATTTGCAAAATATTAATGTGTGGTGGATATATTAATGTTTGCTGCTCTGAGTGTTTTATTGGTGTTGATGGAGCCGTTACATTGGCTGCCATCTTGTAATTGCTTTGGCATTTTCTGCTGCATGCACAGCGGCCATGCTAATAAATCCCCTAGTGCCTCCAATAGTGGTGAAAACTGTACAATGATTAGATTATGATTTTTTTTTTGTAAACATGCACCACGAAGTCTCAAATTTCAGATAAAAGCCAAGAGACAATGAAGAAAACAGCTTTTCTTGACACTTTTAGTGCCTCTGAAAACAAATGAATACTGGAACAAGAAAAGAGTGAAATAGAGACTAAAGCATTATTTGGAAGAAAAAATGGTAACGAGTGTCTGTGATGCAATGTTTTTTGGCCCACCGCCCACCAGCCAATCCCTCTGGTCCTGTCCCTGGGTCAGTTACTAACAAAGGCTGTGTCCAAATAGTTGAGTGAATCTTTCTTTTCTTTCTGCTTTCCCTGGTACTGCCTCACTGGTAGCTCATGCCCTCTCTACATATTTTAGCAGAGCTGACTAACATGAGGGGCCACATGATACCAGATCAGGCAAAAGCAAGAAAGGAACTTTCATTCAATTAGCTGCATGCAGTCAAATGCCTGATCTAAATCTTGGGTCTTTTCAACTTGCAGACGGGTGGATTTAACATGCATTACTGAGGAAGTCCACAGGGCTGTAGAGCGTAAAGCTGTCTAGTTCTGCCATTCATCTAGGCCATAAAGTGAAACTTTTGCTAACTGACACAGACTTTGCTTGTAATTAGCCTACATTTATTGTGAGACGCATGTGGCAACATAAACAAAAGTGATAAATTAAACAAATAAAAATAGCAGTAAGTTAAAATAAAATGTTTTAGACAAACAAATTAAGTCAGAAACACATTCAAATTGTGCAGATTTTGGTGTCAATATTAACCACAGGAATGAGTCAAGCTGATGTGCCCTCTCATTAGCGCTTTTTAGCAGTGCAGCGTTGCAGATTTGACTTTGAGCACTTCAGTGAACATCAGAGAACGTCTAAAAGCAGTGAGACCATAAATGAGGCAAAAGTGAACTCATAACCCTTATCTCATTTATGGGCTGGAATGAGACTAGAGCGATGAGGCCTATCCACTCTGCCTCCATTTGGGCGTTCACATGGAGGGATCACCCTGTTGGGGGCTATCTCAAAGTAGTTAGCAGAGAGTGGGAGTGGACCATAAAACCCTCCGACAGCAAGTATGTGCGTCAATACAGACTTTACGACAGCACTCCATGGAAGTGCAGTGTATTTAGCAAGAAGGAGGGAACAGCAATGCTAGTTCCACCTAACCTTTCACAAAACCATAAAAGGCTTTCATATAATCACGGAACGTGTGCTGAAGTTATAACTCAAAAACAGGAATACAAATAGACTTGAACCCATTCAAGCAGCAACTTAAAAATAAAATGCACATTGTGCCCAGTTAATTCCGACCTTCCAGTGTGATTGGCTGAGCCGCATTCTATGAGCGCCAACATCTCCCAGTGATGGCTCTCCGAATGCATCTGCTTTCGTATCACTCCGCCTTTTTCCTGTAGTAGCAGAGACAGCCAGTCATTAAAAAGTCACAGCAGCCACAACTTTATTACAAGTAACACGCCTGCAAACATCCACAAGACCAAAACTCTGTCACTGTAATCAAGGTAGCTGTTGAGCTTTTTGACAGATGTTCTGTTTTTTATTTTTGACACATTGTGCACCACGTTGTTGTTCCACCTTAAATTCTGAGGTAAAGTCAAACCACATTTTGTTGAAACAGGCTGAAACTGGCCAAAGATGGATGAGGAGAAACTAATCCATGAGGAGGAGAAAAGTGTGCTGTATGACCTTGCTAGCCTGCTGGACGTTTCAGTTAGTAGCAACATGTGTGA